>NC_072769.1:15921983-16186983 GCF_022539595.1 Amphiprion ocellaris | reverse complement strand
TTAATACTGTCTGCCTGATGGATTAGACTCATTACACAGGGAGCAGGGCAAAGGAGGGTGGTGGAGGGTGGAGAGGAAGTGGGAGAGAAAGCGGGAGAAGGAGAGGGAAGGAAAAAGCAAAAAAGAAAAGGTGGAAAACAAGGATTAAAGACAAGAGGTGTGAGGGAGTCAGGAAAAGAAGTGCAATGTATAGGGAAAAATATGGACTGGATGGAATCGATGGAAGGGAGGGAGGCATCTAAGACGAAATCTGTGGTTACGCTCAGCTGCTCTGTGCTTAAAATATCTCGGGAGAATGAGGAAAATCTTTAGAAATCCATCACACTTTCTCCTGTGTGACTACGCTCTGCGCTGTAACCACGCCAAGAACAGGATGAATGTTAAACTGTAAATTGACCATCAGAGGGTGCTCAAAGTGCAATATGCAAAATTCTTCGGGAGATTTACTATGAATTGTTATGGAGAGATTTTTTTCCATGAGGAGTCTCTACACAGGTAGCTTTAATCACCTACACTACTGTTCAAAAGTTTGGGGGTCACTTAGAAATGTCCTTATTTTTGAAGGAAAAGCACTTTTTTCAATAACATTACTTTAATCAGAAATACAGTCTAGACATTGTTAATGTGGTAAATGACTATTCTAGCTGGAAACAGCTGATTTTTAATGGAATATCTACATAGAGGTACAGAGGAACATTTCCAGTAACCATCACTCCTGTGTTCTAATGCTACATTGTGTTAGCTAATGGTGTTGAAAGGCTAACTGATGATCAGAAAATCCTTTTGCAATTATGTTAGCCATGAATCAAAGTATGAATTTTGACCCCAAACTTTTGAACGGTAATGTAGGTTGAGTGTTTTCATTCAGTAACAGTAATAGTTTGTGTCTACAGGGGTGTTTTTGGATGTCAGGGGTCACGCTGCTTCCCAGCATTGGATACTTATGGGCATAAAACTAGGCAGTGTCCCTACAGGTAGCTGACAGGTGTTCTCCAATGGGAAACCACTACAGGCTACACCCAACGTCACTGCCCGAACACTTGCGCAGCTGGTGGGAGAGCAGGTTGTCCACTATTTGCAAGGTTGGCGGTTCAGTCCCCCCCCTCAAGTCAGAGTGTCCTTAGACAAGACAGTGAACCTGAAGTTGCTCCTGATGGCAGGCAGGCACCTCACATGGTAGCTCTGTCGCTATTGGTGTGTCAATGTGTGAATGAGAAGCACACTGTAAAGCACTTTGAGTATCACTAAAGTAAAAAGGTGCTGTATGAGTGCAGACAATTCACTGGCTGTCTGCTCCTGCATTTCTAACTCTATCGACATGGCAGCTTGCTTGGAAACTTTCTCTCATATTACTAAAGCGGTTCACCAAAACGCGTTTCTGAAAACATATTAGGCAAAATATAAGCCATGCAGTTGCTGAATCTCTCTTAATTGTAGATTAAAATATTTTTCTCCGGAGTTTCTAGAGGTTGTGAGTGGCGGCTCGGCATCCCTGGTTTGCTTAAAATATCCTAGACTGCAACTTTATGGAAATGAGGAGCAGCCAACATGACACCCCGTCTCTCAAAACAGATCAACGCTATCAGAATGCTTCACACTGCTGCTCACATAGACAATGACTGGAGAGCGTAGAAATGACTGATCCTGTGGACACATACTATGAGCCCTCTCAGGGACAGTTTCCAGTTTGCAATCCTTCTGCCACTGGTTGTGACCACATTCTGTTAAATGGTGTCCACAAAATTATGTGTATACTTGCTATCCACATTTCCATGTGTCTGTCTGTGTCTTTTGGTCTTGTAATAAAAACGTTCTCAATGAAAAATCAAGCTTAGGCGACTTATTGCAGTGTGGGTCTGCAAAGTAATAAGCATGTGAGCTACCTAGATCAGTGGAGTATCCAAGAGAAATGAGGATTTAATCATTTACAGTGGGCCCAGCTGCAGTGTGGATTTAAGTGTTTCCTACAATTTTGGCATTTGATTTTGCTCCCTTCCCTTTGCAGAAGTGCCTCCTGAAATAGTTGCTGGATGACACGAGGAACTTGTGAGCTGGAGGAGCACAGGTGCACAGTGTGATGGGCCTTGTTTTTGAGTTAGCCTCAGATCTAAATATCATCATCCGCTGGCTCCCATCACTAAGTGCTTCTCAGCCAGCTCCCCTCATATGCAATTACTGTATTACTGCAAGCCACTGTGTATTTCTCCTCTGTGTGTGTGTGTGTGTGTGCGCAACAGATGTATTTCTCACTTGTCTATAATTACACGTGTAAACATTTCTGATGATGTCATGGTCTCAGACCGCTGACTAATCTGTTCCTGGAGTGGAAAACAACGTAATCAGTCTGGTTTTACACACACACACAAGAATACACAATCTTTATTTTGTCAGCTTTTACCAGTTTCTCTCTCGAGATAGATGGGCTAAGAAATGTCTCTTGTATGTATGTTGTTTCCTCAGCAACAAGACGCCTGTGTTATGAGTTTGGCAGTCGGCTTTCGGTTGGCTTTGTTAAGAGTTCACTACAAAACGATTGGTGGCTGAATGAAAGGCGCAGGAGCTATTTATGTTGGAAATCAGTAGGCAGAATGTAGCTACAGAATGTTCTACAAGCGTTCATCTTGGATTTGCTCTCTGTATTTAATGTATAGATGAGGGAACATTGCAAAATAATAGCTCCCTTAAAAGAATTAGCAGGAAAAATAGCACAGCTGTTACCACAAATTGAGCACTTTGCAATGTTACAGACTCGTGGAGGCAACACACAGACACAAAAAAACACACCTTTCCTGGCAAATCCTGGTCACCTGACAGCCACGCTCACACAAGGGACATCCACTCTGTCAAGTCAAAATGTCCCCTAGGTGTCCACCCTGGTCCAGTAACCATAGCAACCCTCTTACCTGGCATTTAAAGTATGTGTGTGAGGCGTGATGGCGAATAAGGGAAACAGACGATGAGATGGGGAGCGAGGCAGAGGGAGGAAGACTGCAGATCTGTCATTCACCAGCAAAGTCAATATTAGTTTAGAAGAGAGCTGCTGAAGTAGGAGGCTATCTGTGTGTGGGAGGGGGTGTGTGATTCTGCATAATAACTCCGTCTCTTCAAAGAGCAAATAGTAAGAGTCAGTTTTCATCATGTTGTGCATGCTCAGTTTAGGATTTTTAAGATGCACTTAAATTAAAACCAGAGAAGACACGATTCACCGACACACACATTCCTCCACATTCCCAGGTGCCACTCACGGCCCAGAGCGTTCAATAATCCTCTGCATTGTCTTCAGAAAGCCTCCTTCTCCTCCCTCTCCTTTCTCCTCTCATCTCCTCTCCTTTCTTTGGGAGTCTTTCTCCTCCTAATTGCTCACAGAAGTGTGATCTTTGGGGGTCCGCTAATGGCACTGCTGCCTGAATTAGCCGCCAGATCCACACAAACACACACAGTCCCAGTGTCATTTTAGTCCCATCATTCCCCCTGCTCATCCCATCATAAACAGCCCTCTTCCAAAACTGAAACTCGCCATTTTTCTCCCAAAATGTCCATCTTCTCTTCCACATGCACATTTTCTCTTGCTCTCTCTCTGGCCACCTCTTCCTCACTTTCTTTTGCTTTTTCCCCCCTTTTTTTCTTTTTGACTCTTTCCAGTTTCTTCTTTGCCCATTCACACATTCTTATACTTAATAGGATTAAGGTCTCCGAAAGGGATTTGAACAAGATGATTAGTTTACTGCTCTGCCAACTCATACTCTACCACACATACATGCACACACTTCCACGGGAACCCCCAGTTTGCTGGACCTGGGAAGAATCTTGTGGCAGTAGGTCTCGTACAAAAGAGATCCAGAAACTGTGCAACACTAGGTAAGAGTGTGTGTGTGTGTGTGTGTGTGAGAGAGAGAGAGAGAGAGAGAGAGAGAGAGAGAGAGAGAAAGAACAGGGAGGAGGGGAAAGGATGAGGGTGTATGTGTGAGAATTGAGTGCTGCTCTTTCATGCCCAGGTCTTCTTAGACACGGAGGGTGTCAAAAGCCCCTCTCACTCTGAAAAGACCCTTTAGAAAAGCAGCACTAAGCTCTTAACACTGGAGACCTGACTCTGCCACGCACACACACACCTACACACACACACGCACGCACGCACGCACGCACACACACACACACACACACACCCTGGGCCACCAGAGGTGAGAAAAACAGACAAAGAGGTAGATATAGGAGATATAGAAGAGACCACAACTGTACAACTCTAAATTAAAATCTGTAAATGGATATCAGCTCAGCATGTCAAATACAGCTCACAGAGGCATTTTCAAATGATTTTGTAAAAATAACCATTCATACTGAAACTCCTGAACAACATGAAAACAGCTAATCTTGTCTCCACTTTTGGTTGACGAACAACAAAATTGTGCTTCACAGCCAGCATCTGTTAGAAGAATAAACCCGATTCGTCAGCCGGTTAAACCACTGCGCTGACCCCTCTTGCTCCCTGCGATCACCTAATCTGTGTTTTGACGCAGCCGAACTCTCAGTTTAGTCGCAGTCATGTACACATTTATCTGTCTATTGTCAGATGGAGGCTAGAGGCCACAGAAAGTTGGCTTCCCGTCTTGTTTCTGCTAACAGTCCTGACCACAGGATATTTCATTGTTTTCAAAAAGCTCAAATGTTCCTGTCCAATCCAAAACTCGATGCCAGCATTTTTAGATTTATCTACTCTGGAGACTATTCTCAAACAGCTCACTTTTTGAGTGAGAAATATAACAGCTTAGCGTGGATGGAGGGAAGGAACAGGGGGAGGCTTTTTTTTCCCTTTTAAATTTATCTTGCTTAAGGTGGATGTCAAAGAAAAAGGGCAGTGCGAGAAAAGTTCAGCTGAAATGGGACAGAACATTTTTCAGTCACTGCTCCTCTCAATTGATAGTACAGAGTGCAGCATATCAGCAGTGAGTGTGTTTATGTAAGTCTGTTTTTCACATCATGGATGTCAGCTGTCAGTTTTTAGCAGCAGTGTGTCTGGGTTTGTGTGTGCAGATTTGTGTGTCTGTACGTAGACAACATGTGTATGTGTGTCTGCTTTCAAAAGGTTCTCAACTTAGCAGCATGATATAGTTCCTGTGTGGCTCTAATACCTCCGGCCCCTTCAAACACACACACACTGGGCTCGGCAGGAGCCTCTTTTAATGAAGGTAACCTCCCAGTTTAGGCACCAGGGCAGAGGTGAGGGGTTAAATCTTGGGGAAGTCTAACAACGAGACCCATTTAGGAGAAGAGGAAAAGACTCAGAGAGCAGAGGAAGATGTTAAGAGAGAGGAATCTGAAGGAGAAAACATAGAGAAAGTGATGGGTACAGCATTTAACAAATGATTTAACTGAAGATGAAATTGAATCAGGTGCCTTGGCACCAAGCTGAGGAAGAAAATCCACTCCTAAGTCCCTAAGAAGTCAATTTCCTCGTTGGGCTAAAACTTGCTATTCACTCCCTCTCTCTCTGGTGGTCTGAGTGATGAATAGGGTTTAGAGTGGCCTTCTGCACTTCCTTAAGAGCCCCACACTAACCCAAACTGCCAATCACATGTGTATGCATGTACAACGTCTGTGTACATGAGTGTACATGAGTGTGTGTGTGTGTGTGTGTTGGGATGTGTGCTATCTATCCGTTGCTATAGATCTTGAGAACAGAAAATTGTGAAGAATCAATTTTCAATCATTTCAGTGCTTCAGAAGATAAATGCATACGTCAAACACACACAGACACACACACACACACACACACACACACACACACACACGCACTTAAGCACAACTGCACTTCTCTCCTATAGTGTTTACTACGACTACATTACTGTAATTGACAGAGTGGTGCGCTGTAGGTTCCCCGGAGAACGCGTTAAGTGTGTGTGTAAACAGAGTCGTTTACAGTGAGGTTTGTGTGGAGCCTAAAACATAGGAACGCAAACTGTCAAACTGTCAGCTCCTCACATACGAGACATTAACAAGTCCGTACGGAGTTTTACATCCGATAGGCAGATATATATATATATATAGTGTAAGGTGTATGCACTGTGTGTGTGTGTGTGTGTGTGTGTGTGTGTGTGTGTAGGCCTAAGGAGCGTTTTCCAAGTGTTTATTTGGTTTTAGAGTTCCAGCGGTTAAAGGAGCACGGCTGTTTTCCAAACCCCCCTGGTCCTGTAAAAACAGTATCAGGATACACTCTATTTGATTCAGACCAGCCACTGTGAGTGTGTGAGTGTGCGTGTGTGTGAGCGTGTGTATGTGTGTGTGTGTGCGTGCATTGTGCGTGTAACACAGCAAAGGTGGAATGCCTTTTTCATCCACCTTTGTTTATAAAGTCTTATTCTGGGATCACGTCAATTGCTCTCGACATCAGAGAGCAGTTAAGACATACATGTGGATGTTAACATGTATGTGAATAAGTTAAGTGCGAGTGAAAGACAAGCATGTTGGAATTGCACTATATGTTTGTTGTTTTTTTAATTCTATGCATAAACCAGATGAAGAGGGATTACTCTGCATGTAAACACATCCTCTTTTAATTAACTTACTTTTTAATTAATTTACACTCACTTACAATGACTTTCAATGACTTATCCTAACCCAAGAAGACAAAAAAGCAGTAAAGGCATACAATTTGTAACCCAAACTTAAAGACTTTTGCACTGTTGCTACTTCAAAGATTAAGATTTTACAGATATTGTCAATTTTTAATCTTTCAGTCTTTTCAGAACCACTTTCTACTTTTAACTGTGTTTGCATAAAGCACTAACTATCATGTTGCAATCAGACTGAAGCCACATATGCAGAAAACCACACAATGTGAACTGCGGTAAGTTTTCTAGCCATGACCTCTCCTGTCTACCTACAGTCAAAGACACGATCTCTAATGCACGCTGGCTTGCAAGGAAACAACCTTCCACTGCCTATTAGTGCACCCCCTTATATCGTTCTTAGAGTCCTGATGGTGGATTTGCTGCTTCTGTAACACCTTGAACATCTTCCAAACATTTACCTGTCAATGCTGTGATCATTCAGTGTAGATTCAGAACAATTCATTGCTTTTTCTTCAGTTGCTAGCATATGTCCCTTTGCCAATAAGCTACAGTTAGCAGAGAAAGTTGTTTACATTGCGTCTTCGTGCCCCTGCTGTCTCAGCTGCCAATCAAAAACCCACAGCAGCCAACCCTCCCACAGACTTGGAGGCCAAAGATGCACTTAGCTGTGTAATTCCAGTCGCACATTAAGGTCATGAAAGATAACTCAAGGCTTGCAGTCTTTTAAACCCTTTTTTTCTTTATTCTTTGCAACAAATTGCCGCTTCAGATGCAGGCTTAGAAGCAGCAGGTGGAGACATGGGAGATGGATGATACCTGCAATGCTGATTATACAATCGCAGCTGCAGGAATGTGAGGAATGTGGATGGGCATTAGCTGTTAGCCGATTAGCATGGTGGGGGTCAGAGTCGGGGTGAAGAGCTGGAAGGTCAGTGGTTAAAGGTCAGATGGTCTGTCTGGAGACTGGGTCTATACTGACACACACAAACACTCGATACCGAGTGAAGACGTCTCATGATTTTTTAGCACCTTTTATTTGACACACTACTGTCTAGACAGCTGATTTCATCCTCATACCTCTGTTTTGCCGCATTTATTTATATTTGCACATGTACATATGCGTGATTAACACCCCGGTTCATGTAACTATTTGTGTGTACATTCTTCAGCACCTATGTGTGTGTGTGTCCTTCACTAAACCAAGCTGCTATACCAACCAGTGGCTGGATGTATTTCCCTTGGCGGCAGGCAGTACGTTAGATTTAGTCTCTGCGACACCTGTTCATATGTTTGAGTGTATTTATACTCCTGTGTGTGTGTGTGTGTGTGTGTGTGTGTGTGTGTGTGTGTGTGTGTGTGTGTGTGTGTGTGTGTGTGTATTAGCGCACATGCTGCATGTATGTGTCCCTTCCTGCAGTACACTTAGTGTGTGTTGTTTTTTTCAAGCTGCAGCTTAGTTAAAGTGGCTAAAAATTAAAGTCTCCGTAAACCCCAGCGCTCACGCTCACACATCCATCACTCAGCCCTTAAAAGCAGAGGAAGGAAGGGGTGGCGGGGGCGAGGGAAAGATGAGTGGGAGTGATGAGAGGAGGAACTGAAAACTCGTAGGGAAGAGGAGGTCACCAGTGCCCCCTACAGGTGGTCGGTGCACTTAAAGCCTCCTCTGCTTGACTCCTATGGATGTTCAAAGCACACAATTGAATTGCATCTTGCTCCAGGATGCGTGGACACTTGTCAGGGGCAGTGTTTTTTTGTCACTGAGAGATGAACAGAGACAGCTGATTATATTTAGTGAAGGAGTGCTCTGTGTGCAAGGAACTCAATTTTGCAGATGATGTGTCTGGCTCTGAAGTCGCCCCGCTGCATTTTGGTGATTACAAGAAGTACTTGTGCTGCAAAGCAAGTGTCTCCATGACAGCTCGGTTTAACTCTCTACCACCTTGTTTCTCTGCCTCCTCATCTTTCTCTCTGTCCAGTGACCTCAGCGAGAACCAGATTCAAGGGGTTCCAAGAAAAGCCTTCAGGGGAGCTGTGGAAATCAAGAACCTGTAAGTGGCACTTTAGCAATACTTCCTCTGCACGTGTGTGAGGCGTATATGCAAGCATTCATGTGTGTATGTGTGCGCATCTGTCACTTGCTTTTTAGCATGTTGGCAAATGTGCAGTACACCCTTGTGCCTGCACATCAATATTTCATTGTGTTAAATGTCATGTGCCTCCTGCTTGCTGTATTGACTGGCACCACTGCTCATTAGCAGCTGTGTGTGTGTGTGTACACGTGTGTGTGTGTGTGTGTGTGTGTGTGTGTGTGTGTGTGTGTGTGTGTGTGTGTGTACACGTGTGTGTGTGTGTGTGTGTGTGTACGTGCGTGCGTGCATCCTGGCATTTTCCTGTTTTCTCTCTTTGTTTTGCCTCACTTGTACTTATGATAACTGTTGGTCATTTCACAGGTAAAGTAATTGCCCATCCGTAATTTTACAAATATGGATTTTTCAGCTATTTCAGTCGTTCCTGTTATTTTTTTCCACATCAGATAATTTTTTTGAAATGCCTTGCAATTATAGTAAAAGGACAGGCCAGTATGTGTGTGTGTGTGTCTGTGTGTGTGTGTGTGCGTGTGCGAGCGCATTAGAATGCGGGTGACAGCACGATTTACTGTCCTTATGTCTTAATTAAATTGTTTCAGCAAAGCGATTCTGAGAAAGAGTAGGGGAGAGAGAGGAAGAGGGATGAGGAAAAGAGGTAAAGAGCAGTGCATACAAATTAGACATCAGATGGAAGAGAGCAGGAACGGGAATGGCAACAGAGATAAATACATTTAGAAAATGCATCTACAAAGAACCTCCGGAACTAAACTAAAAGAAAAAGTGAGTGAGTATGAGGGAGGTTGTTGGTTAGTTGATCAGGGTAGCTGATGCATTTTCATCTGCACTCGGCTGTCTGGCTTGAATTTCACCTGAACATATACTGTAAGGCAGCTTACACCTTGCTTATTCTTTCATCCTTTTATGTATATGTGTGTGCATGCAGCCAGTTGGACTACAACCACATCAGCTGCATCGAGGATGGAGCTTTCCGAGCGTTACGTGACCTGGAAGTGCTGTGAGTACCTATTTATTCAGTCACCCTTCTAACAGCAACAGAGGTTTGGAGGATGATGAACAGCAGCAGGATATGGAACAGCTAATAGCCTCGTTGACCTTTCTAAAGGCTGCGCTGCCTGTGCAGCTCCTGAAAACGGATGCTTTTATATATATATTCAGGAGTGGCACTAATGCCAGGTTCTGTGGGATTGCTGTCATCATATTCATTATTATTATTCATTACTTAGATGACTGTGTCATTAGGGCCACTGAACAGACCCTATTTCTGTCTTAAAGTCAATCCCGCTCTGCTGACATGACTTGTTGATGGTTTTCAGTGGCAAATATTATTCTAACTGTGAGGCAAATGTGAACTGCTGCCATAGTGATGTATATTAACCCTCTGAACTCCGAGCACTTTCTGGGTATTTTTTGCTCCTGTTGCATTTTTTCTCACTGTGGGCTCATTTTTCGCTGCAAAAAACATCCTTCACCTCTGTGGAAACAGGATAACCATGGCTAGAAGTAGAGAAAACTGAAAAATGTCTTTGTACAATAAGACATTGACATTTCTTCTTCTTCTTCTTCTTCTATTTTTTTGAATAGTAATAAAAAAAATATAAATATACACAAGAGTGCCTACTGGAAAAATGGTGACTCTACATACAATAGATATTTTGATATAGATATTTTACATTTTCAATATGTTTCTATACCTTTAACCAAACTGCTCTGTGTAAACACAGCCTGCAGTTCAAACTAGTTAGAATGAAAAGTTTCAAAATTATTGTCATGAGACAGCCGAGTCACCAATTGCTTCATGGACAGCAGTTTTTTTCTACCAGAATCTTGCAGAACAAAGTGATTTTCAGGAACTATCGTGATTTTTAGCTTAGACTTGGTTACATTTCACAACAGAACAGCACATTACTGATGAGCAGCTTACAGATTGATTGATTGATTTTTTAGTTTTTACATTTTCTGGCCCTAGTAAATAGTGTAGTTATAACAATTTTTTTAAAGACGTGCCTTTCAAATCCACTGGTAAGTTTTAGGCTTTACAGTTTAAATAGAGTAGAGTGAATGCCGAGCTGAGGCAACTTCACACACTTAAAGTTGAGAAATTTCATCAAAGCACTCACCAAATGTGCCCAGTGTAAATATTTCATTATTTACAGACAAAACACATTTCTGTGCAGATGGCAAATATATATTTTGTGCACCCCCTTTTCCTAACAATTCCAAGGCAGTCAAGGGATTGTGTTTTAAAGCCACATCTAAATAAAAACAAAACAGTAGGCTCAGTTGATTTTAATTAAACATGATATTTGATAAGTGAGCTTGATAGCAAGCAGCCAAACTGTAGTTAACAAGGTGTTGCTTTGAAAACGACAATGTGAAATACAGTGTTGTTGTCGGGATTTAACTCTAAATGATGCTGATCACACGACTGTCAATGTGATTTGCTGTTTTCTCCTCAGCACCCTCAACAATAACAACATCAGCCGACTGTCTGTGGCCAGTTTCAACCACATGCCGAAGCTCAGGACCTTGTAAGCGGCACATTTGATACACATTAGCACCCTGAGGGGAAGGATTCCTCTCATCCATGGCCGTTTGTGCAATTAATTGATTGATCTGTACTTGTCATTATCCCCCCTCCACCCGCCCTGCTCCCGTCTCCCTCGTCATCAAATCTCTCATCTCTCCTGTGCCTCCCCCCACCTGTTCTCGCCACCTGTCTCCCCCACCTCGTCAGTCGCCTGCACTCCAACAACCTGCAGTGTGACTGCCACGTAGCCTGGCTGTCAGAGTGGCTGCGACAGCGCCCCCGCCTGGGTCTTTACACGCAATGCATGGCCCCTCCGCACTTGAGGGGGCACAACGTGGCTGAGGTGCAGAAGAAGGAGTTTGTATGCACAGGTAGGTCGACTTTACCATCTGCTTGCTGTCTGTTTTGGGATTTACGTCCGCTTGCTGTTTTACACTCGCAAACCCGTCTTTTTGCTTTTGCTTCTTCTCGCCATCTTTTGCTCATGCTTTCCCAGATTGGGACGAAGGTAAATATTCAGCTTCCATTGCATGGCTTGGCTTTAACTCCACGTGCTGCGCTTACTAAAATATGTATCGATCTGATTTTCTCTACAATATAAGATTAAATATAATCTCGTAAGGAGACAAGGTCACATTTAAGGACAGCAGCTTTGCCTCACACTTGTTATGCACTGACTGCTGTTTCTCTTCACTGAATTCTCTGAGCTTCAGCATGCTTTGTCTTTCCATGAACCGTAATATATTATTCGTGGATAATATTGGCCCTCTGTCTCTGCGTAGGTCACCAGTCGTCATCGTCTTCCTCCTGCAGTGTGTTACAGTGCCCAGAGTCCTGCACCTGCAGTAACAACATCGTGGACTGCAGAGGGAAGGGTCTGACAGAAATACCCACCAACCTGCCTGAAACCATTACTGAGATGTAAGAAAAGTCCACATAAAGTACAAGTGCACACATAGCTGCTTCACACACCAACTCCTGCATTCACACTTGGTGCAGTGATATTTCTCTTGCTCTTTCTTTGTGCGTCTCTCCATTTTCCCTTCTTTGTCTCTTTCCACCTTTCTGTTTCAGCACTTCTCTTTCTCTCTGTGTAGTGAAATAAAACCACACATCTGTGAAATGAGAAAGCTTGGTCATGCAGCTCTTCCCTGCTTAAGAAAATAATGAAGGAGCAAGGGAGGAAGAATTGAAAGATTATTCTGAGGGACAAGACAGATCACATTGCTATGTAAAAGTGGACATCAAGAAAAGAGGAAAGATAAGAGGCAGCAGATTTAAGGCGGCAAAGCAGGAGCTGTTTGACTTCAGATGTGTGACGGGGACTTGAGTCAGAGTTAAGTCTCGAGAGGAATTTGAGCTGTGTCTTGGAGTAGACTGCTCTGGGGTTTGACTTGCATGAGACTTGACTTTACAACAAAGAGGCTCAGGTTCTAGCTTTGTTATATCCTGTATAAGGCCTTTTGCATTCATTCAGTAAGGTCTAGCCATTGAAAAGAATTGATGTCTGCTGTCATTTTCAAGGAAAGGATTTTGTGTGGCTTAATTTGAAGACTTGACAAAAGAGCTGCATTGATTTCTTGTTTTATTTGTGGCTTGACTTAAGACTTCCTTTTAACTTGAAATCTGCTTTAAATAGAAGTAAAACTTGACCTGGACTTTTTTCAACTGATTTGACACATGATTTCTTGATTCAAGACATGCTGTTATAAGACTTGAGCTATGAGTTACACTTGTCTTGATCATTTTCTTACTTGATTTAGACTCATCTTGAATGATTTGAATTAATACTTGATTCGCAAAGACTTTGAGACTTGCTCTAGACTTACCTTGAATGATTTTCAACAAGACTTGATTCCCGTTATGACAAGACTTGGGACGTGACTGTGAGTTGCTTTGGTGGGCTTGAGACTTAACCGGAGACCTGCATTGATAAGTCTTTGACACTTTAACAAGACTTCACCCAGGAATGACGCTGTTGATTTTAGACTTTATTTGGACTTTGAGAGGACTTAAGACTTGGCTTGATCCTTTTAACTTCATTTAGACTCATCTTAAATGACTTGAGATGTAAATTAATATTTGATTCAAGAAGACCTTGAGACTTGCTCTGGACTTACCTTGAATGCCTTTCAACACGACTTGATTTCTGCTTTAACAAGGCTTGGGACGCAACTTCTAGTTGCTTCAGTGGTCTTAAAACTTGACTTGAGATGTGTTTTTTTAAGGCTTTGAGAATTGACACAAGTCATGCTCTAACAGGATTGCACACTCACCATTGATTTTAGACTTTATTTGGACTTAAAAAGGACTTAAGACTTGTCTTGATTGATTTTAGACTTGAACTGGACAAGTGTTGTTGAGGTTATAACTGATTCAACATTTGAAACCACAATACACAGAATAGAACACAAAAGGCGTATATGCGACCTGTCAAAAACGTTAGTAGTGAAAGGACCAGAAAGGACTGAAGTGGAGCTGAACAGAAATGAACCACAGAAAAAAAAAAGAATTCACAATTGAATGGTTGGTTTGCAGTTCGCCGTTTTTCTTGTCTTAGTGACTGAACATGTGAAATGTTTGGAAAATGTTTGCTCGGGTCTGTTTTCTCTCTTTCACACTCCTGGTCTGCTGCCTTGATTTGTTTGGGCCTAATAGACGCAGACTCAGACTGGCACTTAATGGAACACTGCCCAGACAGTTAAGGGTGTGTGTTTGTGTGTCCGTCCGACTGTACACATGTTAGAGAGGGCAAAAGATCAGAGAAATGTGACAGGGCTTGGCAACGGTCATCAAAGCGCCTTATCTGGAAATGTTTCCCCTTAGCCAGAGCCCCTGGGAATGAGCAGCAGTCAACAATGCAGCAGAGATAGATCCGCGATATGGGGAATGTTAATGTCGCTCCTCAATGGTCTGTGTGTATGTTTGGTTCCAGACGACTGGAGCAGAACGCCATCAAGGTGATCCCAGCTGGGGCCTTTTCTCCTTATAAGAAGCTGCGCAGGATGTGAGTAGATGAAGAGATACATGTATTCTGCACCCTGTCAACCATCCACAAAAACTTCTGTTGCTGCCCCCCTTTGTGACTTGTGTTGACCTCCTTGTTTCACTTTCTCCATGTCTCTCCTCCTCACTGACTCTGTCTCTGGTTTTGTGCTTTTCTTCTTTTCTTTTTCTTTTGCGTGGTTTTTCCTCAGAGACTTGAGTAACAACCAGATATCAGAGCTGGCCTCGGATGCCTTCCAAGGTCTGCGCTCCCTCAACTCTCTGTGAGTATTGTGATATGCTTGTAGTTAAGATGTGGTTTATACAAAACACTGCAACGCACTGCTTTGAATCTCTTAAGTAATGCCCAACACAGGCCTGTTTCAAATCCGTTTAGGCCACCTTCAGAGTAGCTGTTCATCATAGCTTGTTTCTTTTTTCTTTTCTTCTTTTCTTTTTTGTATGTTTTGCCAATACTTGTATGTTATGCTAACATTGTACTCGCCAAATTAATTTCTTTGAACTGCAAACTCGACATGGCTTTATTATTTAAACCTCTACTTGCAGGGAACAACAAAACTGAGCTCCCCTGAAATGATCCATCATTACACATTACAGTCGGTGCTTCACCAAACAATGTCTGTCCATTGATAACTTAGTTTTCATAGCTAGACACAGCAAGCTTGTCAAGCTTTAAATTTCTCAAGATTAGATCTCTTTGGTTTATTTTAGAAAACCAAAAATAAAGTTAAGAATTGTGAGGAATGAACTGAACAATGTGTCTCTCTGCTCTTACAAATGTTGGCATGTCTGGCTAATTACCTTCAAATCCAAGGCCAAGAGTAAATTTCACTACATCATGTGGGGGTTACAGTTAAGCTAGGATAGAAAAGCCCTATTTAGGACTAATTCCATGGCACCCTGTGGAATCTAAAGTATAGATTGTATTTAACAGATGAATGTCGCAATGGGTTCTGACAAGTGCCTAAAACTGCAGGCTTTCTAATGTCCAGCAGGGGGTGATTCCTCTGGCTGCAATAACAAGTCAGATTGTATAGAGGTCTATGGGAAAATTACACTACTTCTCACTTGATTTATTACCCCAGTAAACATTTTCCTAATTAGTTAATGGTTTCAGTCACTTGTTTTAAGTCTTATGCAAGAAAACATGATGTTTATTTTGGGGATTCCAATCATATTTAGAATAAACTAGACAATAAAGCAGGGTGTGCATAAGGGTAGGGCGACCTTGTGTGGGCTACCAAGTCGCGACTGTATGGATCGCTGTAGTTTTTTCAGTTCTTAGTCATCTTCTCCATCTTCTCGTCCATTGATGGTCATGGGATGGTGAGAAAAAGTTAGAAAATTTTATCAGATCTGTAAGATCTTTACTTTGCTGTGGGAAGTGCCTTGAAATTACGTATTTTGTACATTAGCGCTATAACGATATAATTGAACTGAATTGAATTTAAGTCATATTGGGTTTTATGTGCCAAACTTGAGGCTTTAGAAGTCTACAAACTAATGGATGACGTCACAGTGGCTACGTCCATCATCTTTTATGGACAGTTAGTAGCAAAAAAACTGTTAACAGTGCGGCTCAGTCCTGCTTTTTGATTTATAAATACTCTATAACCCCAAAATGCCAATCTCAACATTTCATTTGGGCTCATCCACAAACCCTTTTTCACACATGACAAAAAACGCTTAGCAAAGGATCAGTTTTAATAATGATTTTTTTCCTCATTTTCTTTTCCATAAGTCTTAACATCATCTAACGGCCCATCTTTCTTGCCCTGCTGTACTATTAATCTTAATGTTATGGACAAAAATAACAGTCAAATCTATTAAATTGAGAAGATTGTAATTATCCTGTAGCTGTGTCAAACACCAGAGCAATTCGGTATAAAACAAAAACACAATTTAATAAGACATTATGAACACACTTATGAGAGAACCAGTGGTCTTGCTGGCTTTCTCTCCAGCCTGAATCTCAGGTTGAACCGTCTGCTTTGCGTGTGAAGCTTTGGGAAGGAAGAGCGAGAGAGGAGCTGAAGAGGGAGTGAGGGATGTAGAGTCATTTCATGAAGGAGTTATATTAAGGTCTCGTCTCTCCAAAGTCAATAATTCATAAATGCTGAATTGCTGAATGGAGGCTTCTGCCACCTCATTACACATTCACCACAGAGAGAATGGGACACACAGATTCACGCTGACACACCACATACAGTATGGCTTTCACATTAAGCTGCACTGTGTGTTCATGGTGTGTCAGTGTTTGGTTAGAGAGGACGCAAATGAACCATCAGCTGTGTCTGTACATGTACTGTATGTGTGTGAATGCATAGAGCAGTACATGCTAATGTGTCTGTGAGACATAAATGAAGCGTCCACTCACAAAACCGTGTGTTTCCCAACCTCAGGTCTCTCAGGGACAGCCACTCAGCACAATGAAATAAAAGCCAATCTAAAACACATGTCTCTAAACTGCCTACATACACAACTGAACTCAGTGTGGAGCAGAAAGATGACTGATAACTACTGTGTGTGTATCTAAGGTATTTGTTGGGCAAGGCAGTGGCAGTCTCAGCCTTGAGCTGTTTGTGTACATAATCTGATGGATTTATAAAAAGCTTTCCTCTGATAGCAGCGTACATTCCTTAAACCGCAGCCGCAGCCAGATTTATGGACGCCATGTCTTTTCGTTGTAGTATTTACATGAAAACGATCATAACTAGTTATACTTTATGTCCAGAGTGTCGACAGACAGCCAGACACGAAGGAGAAGTCGGCGTTTTTACTGGTTGAGTTTTATTGGCTCTAACTTCGAAGCCAAAACAGTAAAAAAAGAGAGTGTCTTATCGTTCTTTGCTAACATCTTATCATTTTCTTAATGTTTTTTTAATCTCTGAATATTTCCGTTTTCTTCAGTAAAGAGCCAAATATGGCCCCCTTAGTTTTGTGCTGCATTCATGAGAAATCATCAGAACTGAGAAAAGCTCAAGTTGTATTCTACTATTGTAGCTCCAATATTAAGCACAGAAGGAAACACCTACATTTTCTGTTTTCATTGTGTTATATACATTACTAGTCAAAAGTTTGGACACACTTTCTCATTCAGTAGTTTTCATTTAATAATTTTCTACATTGCAGATTAATACTGAAGACATCAAAACTATAAAAAAAAAATACATATGGAATTTTGTTGTAAACAAAAAAATGTTAATCTTCAGTATTAATCTACAATGTAGAGAATAATACAAATAAATAAAAAGCTTTGAATGAGAAGGTGTGTCCAAACTTTTGACTGGTAGTGTATTTTTGTAGTAAAAAAAATAAGTACACATGCTCCAATACTAGATTTACAGATAATTTTCTGGTAAAAATTAAAAAACTTAAATCAAATATTTCTATTTTATGCTTCTTTAAACTTTTACTCCACTACATGCAGTTTTAGCTCTAGTCTCCTTGCAGAAAATGTTATCTAAAATTCATGTGATCAGTTTAGAAAAGATTCTACACTTTTAAGGGCCATCTTGCATAATGAATGCTTTCATTTTTGATACTTAAAGCAGATTTTGTACTTTTAGCAAAGTAACATTTTGAATCAAGAATTTTCTGTTATTCTTACATTACTGTTCAAAAGTTTGGAATCGCCCAGACAATTTAATGTTTTTCATGAGAACTCACACTTTTATTTATGTGCGAACATAACTGTGCAAAGGGTTTCTAACCATCAATTAGCCTTTCAACACCATTAGCTAACACAATGTAGCATTAGAACACAGGAGTGATGGTTGCTGGAAATGTTCCTCTGTACCTCTATGGAGATATTCCATTAAAAATCAGCTGTTTCCAGCTAGAATAGTCATTTATCACATTAACAATGTGTAGACTGTATTTCTGATTCATTTAATGTCATCTTCATTGAAAAAACTGTTTTTTCTTTCAAAAATAAGGACATTTCTAAGTGACTCCAAACTTTTGAACGGTAGTGTTGATGGACTAAATATGTATGTGGCTTGTTAACAAGTCAAACCAGAACAAAACAAACAGTGTATAACTCTTAGCTGAATCAACTGTTATATTATTAGTATTAAAATGGATTTTAATTAGACTGAGCTGCTTTGCATACACTTTTGTAGATGGTTGAATAGGAGATTCCCATATCTGAATTATGACTACTTTTTCCACAGGCGGCTTAAAATTTCTGTTTGTTACAATAAGACATGTAGCATTTATCCCTAGCACACTGCCAAAGACACGTGGGAGGTGAACTAAGTATTAAAAAAAAATGTTGAAACAGAGTATTAAGTCATAGTTAATTTTTTACACCAGTGATAGCCATACTTTCTCTTTTAATTTATTTTGCTTAGAATTTGGAGAATAACACAGAGGACATTTTTTTAAAATAAAGAAATCCTCTTTGAGAAACAGATTATAGACAAAACAATAGGAAGTCACAAAAGGTTTTGATCTGCGCAGTATATTCTGAGTGTTAATATTAATAATGTGACTGGGTAATACTGTATATGTGGTCTGACTCATAACTTAATACAGTGTTTGCTCTCTGCAGGGTACTATATGGAAACAAGATCACTGAGATTTCCAAAGGGCTGTTTGAGGGACTGTTTTCTCTGCAGCTCTTGTGAGTAGACACACACACACACACACACACACACACACACACGCACACGCACACGCACACAGAGGATTTCTGTCCTTCTGCTTCTTTTCTCACCCTCCATTCACCCACAAATGTTAACCTTCACAGACAGAATAATAATAATTATTATAATCATGATCATTAATAGGAAATATAACATACAAAAATACTGTTACCACAACTATCAATATTACTAAAAACAATAATAATCATAATCATAATAATCATAATAGCATATAAAATAAAAATGAAAAAATGTTGAATATTTTCCTGTTTCTGTTTGAATGCATTTAAAAAACAAACAAACCTGCATTTCCTGTTAAAACAACAGAAGAGTTAGACAGCAGAAGACGGTTTTCTCTCATCTTACCAGGATGGTTGCATTGAACTGAGGGGCTCAAGTATTTATAAAACATTTGTCTTCAGTTATTTAAAGCAAAGTGTTCAAATGCCATGTCATTTTAAATATTAGCACTTACAGACCTGAGAATTTTCTCTTTTTTTAATTTAATTTTTTTTTTTTTTTTTTTTTTTTTTTTACAAAAAGCCTGATTTGATTTTGACTGCTCTCAGGAACAACACTAGAAACCAGCTTGCTCATATGTGTTGGTCTGATGTTTACTGACAGACTGACAGATTCATACTAGGATGTTGTTACTTTTATTCTGTGACAGCTTTCTTTTGAATGTGATGACGTTGAGTAGCAACGGGCTCCACCCAAAGGAAGTCAAAGGAGTCACATCAGTAACATCCCCTCAATTTTCAAATGTCCTCAAAATGTCCCTCCAATATGTTTATTAAAAAAAATACAATTATATAAAAACTGCTGTGCCACAACATGCAACTTTGGTCACAGGGGGACTTCAGGTTTGCATACGTTTAAAACACTTTCTCTGAGACAGAACCACAAGCACATTACAGCAGCTGCACACTGCTAACTGTGAAGTGTATGACACATTAATCACCCTGTGTCTTTCCCACAGGACCCCTGAGTTGTCCAAAGTGCCTGTGTGAGCTTTACTCATTGTAACCACAAATTAACCAACTAAAGCAGATGATAATGCAAATGAGCATACTGTATCTCACATGAACAAATCAATAACAACAAAATGGCAAAATGATAAATAAGGATGTCCAGGACTCATTACTATCCTACATTATTGTGGTTCCTGCAGTAACACTTCTTTTTAAGGCCTTTCTTGAGATCAATATGTAAAATGTTGACCAAATCAGAATTGGCTTTTTTGGCCCAGAATGTGAACACATTGAAGAAATTTGAAACAACATAAAACACACATGAAGCAACACCTTACAGAAGGAAAATGTGTGATTAAAGCTGTGTACAACTATAGAAACCAGAGTTTTAGTACAAAAATTACAGTGAAGCACAGAAAGTTACTGACACCTTATATAAATGAGGTATGTGGATGATAGTGTAATGGATAAGATAGCAGCGTTTCTGGCCTCAAATATAAACACATAAGTAATTCAGGATGAGATGTTCCTGGCTAATTGAAATGTTAATCAGAATGAAGGCCTGTAGGGACAATAAACCTCATGATGATGATCAAAGCTGAACAAATTACCACTGTGAGCAGGATTTGAACTTGCACGGGGAAACCCCATTGGATTTCAAGTCCAACACCTAAACCACTCAGCCATCACAGCTCTGTGAAGGTTTTGACCTCTTAGATAAACATTTTTTTCTCCTAACACCAGCTGAGTCCTGTGTGCTCAGGTTTAAGCAACAAGGAAAACTGTCATTCAATTGAATGTGAATAAAGGTAAAGTCAAGCTCCAAGATACTTTTCACATTTTCAGTTAAAACAAAACACACACAAGTCACACCTGCATCTCATTGATATTCAGCTGAGAAGTGCTTACCTAAAACATTGTCATCAGAGTGGAGACATCCTGATTGAAAGCCATCATCACTGACCTGCACCATTTGAAACACTCGTCAGAGGATGATAACAGGATAAGCCTTCATTTCTCTCTCTCTTTCTCTTTCCCTCACTCTTTGTTTCAGGTTACTGAATGCTAATAAGATAGCATGTCTGCGCGTCGACGCATTTCAGGACCTTCACAACCTCAATCTGCTATCACTGTATGACAACAAGCTCCAGACCATCGCCAAGGGGACTTTCTCTTCACTGCGAGCCATACAAACGCTGTACGTACACACTCTCACAGCTCAGTGAGCATGCACACCACACCTGTAGAGGTAAATAAAGAGGTGTGAGACTTGTAGCTGGCAAGCATCCCAACTGAACAACTATTGATGTAAGCAGAAATTACAACAGTTTAAGGAATAGCATTGTCGGATAAACAGCAAATACTGGTTGCAAATCAACTATTGTTTGTGCATTTTGGATGTTTGTTGTTCCCACATGTTCAAAAAGTTTTTTTTTCAGCAATAAAAACACTAACGTCTACCACCAGTTTGCACTGATGTTTCAAATTACACACTATAATCTTTTCTAAGAAGCAAATACCAATCAGCTACAACATTAAAACCACAGACAGGTTCCATGATTGACACTGATCGTCTGTTCTGCTGGGAAACCTTAACTCATGCATTTATGTAGATGTTACTTTACCATGTACCATCCACCTAAACATTGTTGCAGACCAAACGCACCCCCAAAGGTAATGGTATTCCCCAAAGGCAGCAGCCTACGCCAGTCTGACAGTATACCCAACAGACCAGGGGTGTCAACCATACGGCCAAAACTGACCCACAGGACAACTTTTCAAAGGGTCAAAATTACAGAGAAGACATTAACTGCAAATTGTAAATTTGTAAAATTGTAAGTTTAAAATAATTTCTAGACCTGGACAAGTTGTTTTGATCATAAAATAAAATAGTATATTGTTCAGTTCCAGATGCCTGAGACTAAAAGTTTTGTGCCTTTGTAGACACACTGTGATCTGGAAGGTATAACGTGTAAATGATAAACTGAAGCATAATACTGTTGAAATTTAACTTAATTTTCTTTAGAAATTTCAGGTTGTTCATAACGTTTTGTAAAAAGATAGTTGCTTAAAAGTGAACATTTTCAAAATGCACTAAAACAAAAGGAAAAAGTTGGAACTATCATTATTTATCATGCTCTGATTTTACTGGTCCAGCCCGCTGGAGATGAAATAGGGCTGTATTTGTCCCCTGAACTAAAATCAGTTTGACACCCCTGCAACAGACTCACAACAACAGCTTAGGAACATCTCAAGGAACATGACAAATTCAAGCGATCTTAGGCCATTGTTTAGTTCCACATGCGCAAGGGTCCATGTGATGTAAATCTCATCATCTCCGCAAGTCCAGAGAGCAACCCAACATTTAAAATCCTCTACAAGGACAACAGTGCACAGTTGCAGCAGAAGTGTGTATGTGCTAAATACCAGATACAACCTGTTGTGCATGTATGCAGCAGAGTCTTCCAAGTGGACTCCCTTGGACTGGAAAACCAGTGTTTCAGCAACAGACCATGTGCACATCCACTCTACTGCGTACTGAAAGCTATAGTTTGGTCTCCTCAGTAGACACTTGCTGCTCTGTTTCTCTTCACAACTGAGTGGTTACAACAGGAGTATATACTATGACACACTGAAAACAACTCAAAAAACCACCCCATCTAATTTATAGCACATCAGAGGCTGACTTATAACAGTGCTGAATTCTTCTATTCTTCTACTATTTTCTGTGAATGATCATTTACTTTTACCTATGCCTTCATGTAACAGAAGCCAGTTTGATGTTCAGAACATGGGTTTCTTTTCCTTTTCGGCTCAAAACATACAGAACTAACATTATTCAACTGGTTAATCAGCATTTAAAAAAAAAAAAAAAAGCCCCAACACGTCACATCCTCAGAGTGTATTATCGTATTTACAATCTGTGCCGTGCAGTGGCATGTTACTGTAATCTTGTTATTTTTCAATCACAAGTGGTGTGAAAATGTACTGAAAGCAAATAAATTGCACTTCATCTCCTTCATAACTTCTCACTTGTCATGGTGGACATGTCAGCGACCCCAGTTTTCCAACTATTAATTTGACTTTTTGCCAAGCGGGGCTTTGTTTTTGTTTATATATCTAT
Source organism: Amphiprion ocellaris (assembly GCF_022539595.1). Taxonomy (NCBI): domain Eukaryota; kingdom Metazoa; phylum Chordata; class Actinopteri; family Pomacentridae; genus Amphiprion; species Amphiprion ocellaris. Next base: position 16,164,032 of record NC_072769.1, on the reverse strand, counting down.
GGGGACACACAAAAGGGGAGTCTGCAACTCCACACAGTATGTCCATAGTACAAACCTGCCTTGTCAGATGTGCAACGTCTGGATGTTGAATGTGTCACAGTTTCCCAGGAGTGTCTGGTTTGTCTGTACTTTATTCGGCTCAGCTGATTTCGAACATGCTCTCTGATTTACATATTTCCTGTGTATGCTGGACTGCATATACCCATAACTACCCATATATCATGTTTCATTTTTCGAGAGCTTGTTAGTGTCAGTAATTGTTTTCCATTTCAGTTACCTCCAAATGTAGAGGAGTGAAAATAACACTTTTACCTCATGGTACTAATGTAAAGCATGTTGTTGTTGTTATAGTTACCTGCAGCTTAACATGCCTGCATTTCTAACAGCACATTATCACTTTTACTAAATGTCCCTTTCATAATGTGCATGACATAAAAAGAAAATATCACATATAATATAAAAAGTGTATATAAAAGGTTATAGTGATCAACATTTTCAAAGGTTTTTAGAGTCCTTTTGACCTTCGTCAGTAGTATTCAATATGTTTTGAAATCATTTTTGACACACATAAATGCTGTTGTGCTTGCTGACGACATACTTTTAAGAATAAAATATCCTCCAAGTAGGATACAAACAGTGACCAGCACGTATATTTCAGTAATTTTAGCGTCATTATATTACAGCTTGTCAAAATCAGTATTTGATGTGACACATGATTTTATCACACACCTGCCATAAATACAGTTTTTTAATTTATTTTGACTGGTCACCTTCAGACAAGCATGTTCACAGCTATATATTGTTCTAACAGCTTGTGTGGGTTTTCTGTGTTCTGTGCGAATCAGTCATTTAGCCCAAAACCCGTTTATCTGCGACTGCCATCTGAAGTGGCTGGCTGACTACCTGCAGGACAATCCCATCGAGACGAGCGGCGCCCGCTGCACCAGCCCTCGCCGGCTCGCCAACAAACGAATCGGTCAAATCAAGAGCAAGAAGTTCCGCTGCTCAGGTACAAACACACACACGGCCTGTTGTTTATGCACACACAGCAGCTCACACAAATATAGCCAATCTGCGTACACTACCGCTCAAAAGTTTGGGGTCACCCAGACAATTTCATGTTTTCCGTGAAAAATCACACTTCTATTCATGTGCTAATATAATTACACAAGGGTTTTCTAATCATCAATTAGACTATTGGCTAACACAATGTAGCATTAGAACACAGGAGTGATGGTTGATGGAAATGTTCCTCTGTACCTCTATGGAGATATTCCATTAAAAATCTGCCGTTTCCAGCTAGAATAGTCATTTACCACATTAACAATGTCTTGACTGTCTTTCTGATTAATTTAATGTTATCGTCATTGAAAAAACTGTCTGTTTTTTTTGCATTTCTGAGCGACCCCAAACTTTTGACTGGTAGTGTATATAGAAGATCAACACTGATCTGTCTCCTGGGATTAATTAATTTTATTTCTGATCACACACACACACACACACACACACACACACACACACACACAGATTCTTCAAACATAATATTCAAGACACACTGTCCTCTCCTCTCTTCTCATTTTGTGTCTTCCTGCTGGGATTTTCCCTCAGTCTCTCTTTACTAACCTCAACTCCCTGTTTTTTGGGTTTTCTGTGGGATCTACTACATCATTGTTACACACATATACACACACCAAAACCAACTTTCTTCCAGTGTAGCTTTTTGATAGCTTTGTTGTTTTTCACTTTCACTCTCTCTGTCTTTCCATTAGCAAGAGAGCAGTATTTCATCCCAGGTATTGTGCATTGAGCATGTGTGTGTGTGTGTGTGTGTGTGTGTGTGTGTGTGTGTGTGTGTGAGAGACACTGTCTGCGCACTGATGACGGCACACTCACACACCCCTGACACTTGGAGTGATTTGCCTTGACTGACTGCTTTTGTATGCCAAAACATTCTTCTTTTAATGGTCTAACGTACATCGTAGGCACTGGATAATCACACTCCTGTCCTTGCACCGGGATTTTCACGGTAACCTTGACGTTAATCGCAGAAAAACAATTGGATTAATAAGCTCAGGTGGCCGTCAGCTGGCCACCGTGTGCGCGAGATTCTGTGTAAATGAAGGTGTATTGGCACAGCGATCACAGAGACTATATTTAATATTAGTCCTCCTCGCTTCTTAGCACATCTAATGATAGCTAATGCATGAGCGTGTGTCCGTGAACATCTGTGTCCGTTTCTTTCACTGCAGAACATCAAAAGGTCACACAGTTACCATGCTCAGAGGGGTGCTGGGAAATATGTAAATCAGACATGCATATGAGATCAGTAGCAGGGCTAAAGGCGGTCATTACCACAGCAGCTCACAGAGGAGGCATGGTGTGTGTGTGTGTGTGTGTGTGTGTGTGTGTGTGTGTGTGTGTGTGTGTGTGTGTGTGTGTGTGTGTGTGTGTGTGTGTGTGTGTGTGTGTGTGTGTGTGTGTGTGTGTGTGTGTGTGTGTGTGTGTGTGTGTGTGTGTGTGTGTGTGTGTGTGTGTGTGTTGTGTGTTGTGTGCGCTCACTGCAGTCGTTAACTCTGAAGCTCACCGGGGGGACAGAGGTTTCAAAGCCCAGATACCACATACGGGGCGAAGCTGAATAATTTAAGAACATTTGTGGTTTAAAAGTTGAATAAACATGTTTTATTCTGCGATTTTGCCCCTCAGATCAATACGTATTAAATCCTCTAGTTTAATTTGCATCATGTCCACTATTCCACGGTGCATTATTTTGGATTCTATCTCATATTTCTGTCAGAGCCAAATCTGCCAGTCTAATGGTTTTAGTCTTGTGATCCTGCTGGAGTGTTTGATGTCAAAGAAAAAGCATGAAACAAAATCTACAGAGAAGGCTCTTTTAACTGGTTATGTGTGTCTTCTGTCTCGCAATCCCCCCCAAAACACGGTTGACTCTAGTCGTGCTTCGAGCCAAACTAGGCTGAGCTGTGTTGGACGAGAGCGCCCTTCCTGTGTCATGTAACGCCAGCATGAGTCTCACTATTCACGACTCATTACCCCTTTAAATGAATCACTGCCTGGGGAACCAAACACCAATTGCAGCACCAATTGCAGCCTTTTTTTTTCTCCGTTTTTCATCAGCTTTCTTTTTCTTTCTTCTTTCCTGTTCAAATAAACGAGTGAAATCCCTTCTTCTTTCTCCTACTGCCTTTCTCACACACTCAGGAGTACACCATGTCGGCTGTAAGTAACACACACACACACACACACACACACACACACACACACACTCACACAGGTTTAACTCTGAATCCCTCACCTCTCGTCTCTGAGCTGACCTCTGACCTCTCCCACAGTGACGTTTGACCCCTATGTGGCTCCTCTTGTCTGGTTGTTTACCACCAAGAATAAAACTTACACTTCAGGACGCAGCCGTTCATGTGTGTTTCTCTTGTTTCTGTGCGACGGTGTGTGAGTGTGTGACGCCCAGAAGTCAGAGCTTCTCTTGCATTCAGTGCTGCTGTAACTCTCCTCCCACTCCTCTGTAACAGCTGCTCTGTTCCTCTTCTCTTGTCTGTGAATTTAGATGTCTGTAGATGTTTCCTTCTCCTCCTCCTGCCTTTTCTGCCTTTTTTTTAGCACTTTGCTGCGCTTTCTACCTCGACTGATCTCCTCCTTATTGTTGCTCCATCCTCTTCTTTTCCTACAAACCAGATTCCTCCTTCCTTCTTCTGCTCTTTGTCCCTCATCGTTACACCTTTATTCTTCTTTTCATTTTGTTTCCTTCCTCTCCTACTCCTCTCTTCTCCTCTCAGTTCCCTCCATTTATTTCACTCTACATCTTATCCTCTCTTCTTGTCTCCTCCGTTCTCCTGTTTGTCTTGCCTTATGTGTCTTCATGTTATCCTCTCTTTTTCAACTTGCTCCACTCCACTCCTCTTTTCCTTCTCAATTCTTCCTCTCCTTTCCGTAAAGGTGGAAGCATTGTAAAATAAAAACTCCTGTCCTCTCCTCCTCTTCTCTCCTTTATTCTCCCTTCCTCCTCCTCCTCCTCCCCCTCTGTCCTTCCCACCCCTGTGTTCCAGCGGAGGAGCAGTCAGTCAGCAGGTTGTTCCTTTGTGCTTGATCTAACCATGTGGCTGCCAGGTTCCAAAAGTGGAACATGGTTCTGTCAAGCACCATGGAACGGCCCTGCAAAACCCTACAGCATGGCCGAGACGCAAGAGACAGCCAACTCCTGTCACTCCCTGAAAACTCTGAGTGTGTGTGTGTGTGTGTGTGTGTGTGTGTGCGCGTGCGTGCGTGCGTGTGTGTGTGTGTGTGTGTTCAGTATGATCGATGACTGGCTGGGTGTGCATAGGCATTTTTCTCCTATGATCTCACTTCTGATGCCGTTGTGTTTGTGCTGTGGTTTCTAACACTAACAGTTGCCTTGTAGTCTGACAGGACAGAAAAACTCCAGAGTGTTTGTTCTCGTGTGGGTGCACGTGTGTCTGTATACGTGTCTCGATCAACACTCCGTTTGTGTGTCTTTGTGCGACTCGGCTCCTGTGAGGCTGCGGTACACATGTGGCATTTTGAAGCGATGCTTGCGGGGAATGTTGCGTTAGATCATAATCAGTCATATTTGGGCTCGTTTCAACAACTTCCAGCGCAAACAAAAGCAACACGGCCCCTCTGCAGCATTTTAAAATTCTTCCATTGTATCACAGCCTTCACTTCGACCTTCTGCAGTGTTTATGTTGGAACTGATGCCAGTAAATGCTGGGGTTCGACTCTCACACAGTGAGGACGCCCAGTGACGTTGTGGTTGTGATTGTGACCAGGTACAGAGGATTACCGCAGCAAACTCGGAGGTGACTGCTTTGCCGACTTGGCCTGTCCTGAGAAGTGTCGCTGTGAGGGCACCACGGTTGACTGCTCCAACCAGAAACTCACCAAAATACCAGATCACATTCCTCAGTACGCGGCCGAACTGTGAGTCACGCTTGTTGTTTGTGTACTACAAAGTCTACCTGTGTGTGGTACAGAAGAAGCCTCACATCACCTTTGATCTCCTTCTGTCTCTTTTCCTTCAGTTGTCCTCTCTCTTTGTATCTGACCACCTCTTCTTTTCTCTGTTCTCAGGCGTCTGAACAACAATGAATTCACTGTGCTCGAGGCGACGGGTATCTTCAAAAAGTTGCCTCAGCTGAGGAAAATGTGAGTCAGACATGTAACAAGAACAATATGGTTGTTTGAAAGTCATACTCGGGACTCACAAAGAAAGCTGCTATTGCAAACATGCCGATATAGAAATTAAAATGTCTGCTTCTCTCTCCCTTCTTCCTCCTTCTTTTCTACATCTTACTTATCTCTCGTTTCATTCTTGCTGCCCTCTTACCTGCCTTCCTCCTGCTTCAAACTCTCTGCAGTAACCTGAGTAATAACCGTATCACTGACATAGAGGAGGGGACATTTGAAGGCGCCTCAGGGGTCAATGAGTTGATTCTGACCTCCAACAGACTGGAGAACATACACCACCGCATGCTGAAGGGACTGAGTGGCCTCCGCACACTGTGAGGACACACACACACACACACACACACACACACGCACACACGCACATGCATATGCATCAAGTATGCTCGCAATATTCAAATTTGCTCCCACATACTGTGACACTGTCCACCAAAAAATTACACGAACCTGCATAATTCATGGGCTTATAAAATATATCTATTTGTATATTTTTGTCCTGCAAAATACACTTGTTCACTCGTGTGTGTGTGTGTGTGTGTGTGTGTGTGTGTGTGTGTGTGTGTGTGTGTGTGTGTGTGTGTGAGCAGCATGCTAAGGAGTAACCGTATCAGCTGTGTGAGTAACAGCAGCTTCGTGGGTTTGAGCTCAGTGCGTCTCCTGTCACTCTACGACAACCAGATCACCTCGATGAACCCCGGAGCCTTCGACACGCTGCACTCTCTGTCCACGCTGTGAGTGGAAACAGTAGAACACACTCATCCAAATGTATAAATGAACAAGAAAATAAAATGGCACAGAGCTCTTTCATCTGCCTTCTTTGCTCTCCAGAAACCTCCTGGCCAATCCCTTCAACTGTAACTGCCACCTGGCTTGGCTCGGCGATTGGCTGAGAAGGAAACGCATTGTCACCGGCAACCCTCGCTGCCAAAGTCCCTACTTCCTGAAGGAGATCCCCATCCAGGATGTAGCTGTCCAGGACTTCGCCTGCGAAGACGGTAAGATAAAATAAATTATATACTGCCTGTCCAAAAAAAAAGTCGACAGTTGGAAGCAAATAAGCAAATAAGTAAGAGCCTTCCATTGGATAATTACTGCAGTGATTGATATGTTTCAGCTGCAACAATTTATTTAGTCCTAGCTGATGCAGTGAGGAGCTTCTCATTTCTTAAACAACCATTTGGAAGACATATCCTGTGGTCATAGAAAGGATGTTAATCTGTTTGAGAAGGGTCAAATTATTGGCCTGCATCAAAGAAAGAAAACAACTAAGGAGATTTCTGAAGCTACTAACATTGGGTTAAGAACTATCCAATGCATTATTAAAACCTGAAGGATAGTAGTGAACCATCATCTTTCAGGAACAAATGTGGTCGGAACAAACTCTTAAATGATCGTAGGAAATTAACAGCAGAACTCACAGCTATGTTTAATAGTGAAAGTAAGAAGATTTCCACATGCACAATGTGAAGGGAACTCAAAGGATCTGGACTAAACAGCTGTGTAGCTCTAAGAAAACCACTGATCAGTGAAGCTAATCAGAAAAAAAGGCTTCAATTTGCTAGACAGCATAAAGATTGGACTCTGGAGCAATGAAAGAAGGTCATGTGGTCTGATGAGTCCAGATTTACCCTGTACCAGAGTGATGGGGCATCAGTGTAAGAAGAGGTGGATGAAGTGATGCACTCATCATGTCTAGTGTCTACCAGCCTGTGGGGGTTTAGGGTTATGATCTGGGGTTGGTCAGGTTCAGCAACGTTATGTTCCCAAAGAATGAGGTCAGCTGACGACCTGAATATACTGAATGACCAGGTCTTTCCACCAATGGAGTTTTTCTTCCCTGATGACATGGACATGTTCCAAGATGATGATGTCAGGATTCATGAGGCTCACATTGAGAATGAGTGGATCAGGGAACATGAGACGTCATTTTCACACATGGATTGTCCTCCACAGAGTCCAGACCTCAGCCCCACTGAGAATCTTTGGGATGTTCTGGAGAAGACTTTGTCTGACTCTCTCATCATCAGTATAAGATCTTGGTAGAAAATGAATGCAATTCTGGACAGAAACAAATGCTGTTACATTGCAGAAGCTTGTGTGTGTCGATATCAGCGCTAAAGACGGTCCAATGAAATATTAGAGTGTGCAACTTTTTTTTTGGACGGGCAGTGTGTTAACTCCATGTGATGCTCTCTGGGACGTCTGCTGCAGATATTTCACACTTGTTCCTCATTCACTTCTTCCTCTCGCCTGCACTTTTGCTTCTATGTGTCCATCACCGTCAGGTAATGATGAGAACAGCTGCTCTCCGGTGCTGAGGTGTCCAGCAGAGTGTTCCTGTCTGGACACTGTGGTGCGCTGCAGCAACAAGGGTCTGACTGCGCTGCCCAAAGGCCTCCCCAAAGAAACCACTGAACTGTGAGTTTAGAAGCAACACACCATTTGCTATGAAGATCATAAAAGTGTCATTTTACCTGCTTGCCCTCAATGTTCCTCAGACAGGACGTTGTGTAACCCTGTATCTCCAAAATATCTCACTTTCACAAATTCATAAAAACTGGTCTGCTTCATTACAAACCATTTTTCAGATAATCTATTGCGGTTTTAATGTTTTTATGTAGCTTAACCCTCAAGCAGTTTCTGGGTGTTTTCTGTTCCTGTGACTTTTTTACTCATTTCGGGCTCATTTTTCACCTTAATTTAAAGTCCTGCACCTCTATGGAAACAGCAAAACCATGACTAGAAGTAAGCAGAACAAAAAAATTATTTTTATACAGCATAACAAAGTTATAGTACCATAAATCATAAAAAAAGAAAACTAAAGTAGAACTTTACTGATTACTTATTTTGCAAATTGACAAAATCTAGAATCAGCTCGTTCAACATTTTCCCAGGTGTCCACAGATGTAATAAATACTAAATGGTGACCCCTCACAAGATATACCGTTCACTGTTTACATGTTAAATTTGTTTCCATCATTGTCTCCTCTCTGCTCATTGTAAACACAACCTGAAGTCCTTTCATTTTTGTCATGTAACTGTTGGTGACAGCTGAGTTACTAATGGCTTCCTGGTTGTGTGGAGGAGTGCACATTTTTTTTTAGTATTTTTACAGAGTCTGGTTAGTGCAAAAAATAAAGCTATTTGATGAGAAGTCATGATTTTATGCATGATTTTTTGAAATTTCCAACAGAACAACACGACATGATAGATGAGCAGTTTGATGAAAGTCGGAAAGTTGATAATCTTTCTGTTTTTACACTTTAGGCTGTCATGTAGCATTTTTTTTAATAAAAAGATACACTGCCTTTAAAACCCACTGTTGGCTTTAGGGTTCAGAGGGTCAAGAAGTCAATGATCTCATCTCATAGAAATAATGTTAATTCTTCAACAAGAAATGCACTCAGAGAGCGCAGGACTCCACCAAGGCTGCTCGGTCGTATTATTTCCGACAGCTGAAATTTGAAAAAAATTGTGATGGTAACCATAGAATGTGGCCATTTAATATAGATGTACCCACAAACAAAATGACCTTGCACTGAGCACAGGCGTGTGTTATGCATGTGTACGTTATGTACGGATACCGAAATGTCATCTAAATATGTAGCGGGCGGTGGGACTCAGAAACACCCCCACAATTTAATCAATAGTTCCTTGTATCATTTCAGTCCTGATAAGTCCACAGCGGTGGATTTGTAGTAGGATCACAATCATGTGATCGTCAGCAGGCAGCTGATGTAGTGTTCACTTGTTGTCATAGTTACAGTGACGCTGTACTGCTATCTCACAATGATACAGAAATCTTGCCAAAATCTAATCACTTGGCCCTTGTGTCATTTCTGACTTTCCCTGAAAATTTCATTCAAATCCATTAGTCTGTTTTTCAGTAATGTTGCTGACAGACAAACGTACGTCGATCGTCACATAACTCTGCCGAGGCTCCGCCTCCTTGGTGGAGCAATAATTAGAACATTTGTGTTATTATCAAATGGAGTCATATAGTTGTCTTTGGACAGTGATGGTTTGCATTTGTATAGATAATACATTTTTGAGTGAAAGGCAGTCTACATAGCCTTTTAAAAAGTACTTCTTGGATAAGTTCCTCAGTCTCTTCATGTGATCTCAGACTGATTCTATGATGTTCACATCAAGGCTCTGTGGGAACCAAACCATCCGCTGTAGGACTCCTTGTTCTTTGTGTAACTGAAGATAGTTCTATAACACTGGCTTTGTGTTTGGGTCATTGAGTCAGCAGCACCATCAGATGCCTAAAAAAAGAAGCTCTGCAGTTTTACCATGGACATGTATAGCTAAGCTAGGCAGGGGAACAGTGAGAGTGGTCCACCTGCTGGTCCTGAGGAGATAAAGCCATTATACAGGTCAGAGTCATACTGGGTTAAAAGGACAAACATTTAAGTAGCACTTATAAAGAGCAAAAAATAACCCATTTCACACTGAGCTGCTTCCTTTGTGTCTCAGTTTTTCTCCTTGGAAAAACTTTAAACTTATTACATTGTGCAAACACACCTGTTAAAACACAGCCTCACAGGTATACAAACTGTTGGCTCACAGAGGATTTTATTTCAGAGCTACATTTCCACACACACACACACACACACACACACACACACACGATCCCACGCAAAAAATCCCTGGTTAACAGAAAATTATAGCCTTAAATTAAACATCAGGCACGCAGACTTAGCTGTATTTTCTATCATTTCACAGCTTCTCCTATGGGGAACATGGTTCTTCCAGTATTAACAAAAACTTTATTAATACGGTGGATTAATAGTGCTTTGCCACAAACTGAAGGAGATCGGGTCTCACTCGTGTGTGTGTGTGTGTGTGTGTGTGTGTGTGTGTGTGTGTGTGTGTGTGTGTGTGTGTGTGTGTGTGTGTGTGTGTGTGTGTGTGTGTGTGTGTGTGTGTGTGTGTGTGTGTGTGTGTGTGTGTGTGTGTGTGTGTGTGTGTGCGTGTGCGTGACACCTGTGGGGATATTAAACTCCAGTGTTTATTATGGCTGTAGCAGTAATGACTGCTCACACTGCTGAATATGAGGAATTTCCCACATGGCTAAAACTTCATTTTCTCCCTTCTCATTTTCTCCCTCTCTGTTTCCCAACTCTCCTTTACATCTTCCATATTTTCCCCTTTTTTTCCTCCTTCTCTTCTGTTTCCAATCTACCTCTTTCTCTGTCTGTCTGTCTCTCAGATACTTGGATGGAAATCACTTCACTCAGGTTCCTGTGGAGCTCTCCAATTACAAACACTTAACGCTCATGTAAGTCTCACCCACATGAACTCAACACACAGATATCACAGACTTCATACAGTCAGTCACACACAATATATATAATTATATGTGACTTGGCCTGTGTTTCCTGCACTCTGCATTAAAAGACCAAAACTAACAGAATGGTATCCTTGTCAGAGTTCTTGACCCGACAGTCTGAGTCCTGTACAGAGGAGTGTTATGTTCTGCACATAGTCTGTGTATGTGTGGATTTGTTTCACGCATGTGTGGACAGTGCTGCCTGTGTGTGTGTTTTATGTATCTGTTGTTGTTTCCTTTTCAGTGATTTGAGTAACAACCAGATCAGCACGTTGTCCAACCACAGCCTCAGTAACATGTCCGAGCTGCTTACCCTGTGAGTCTGGCTTTACATCAGTCCTTTTGCAGTGTGTGTGTGTGTGTGTGTGTGTGTGTGTGTGTGTGTGTGTGTGTGTGTGTGTGTGTGTGTGTGTGTGTGTGTGTGTGTGTGTGTGTGTGTGTGTGTGTGTGTGTGTGTGTGTGTGTCTGTGCGTGCGTGCGTTCAGGTGGAAGATGCTCATGACAGAATAACAGCAGAAATCCACTAAGGAGCTTCTTTTCTTGCAGATGTCACATAGCCACACATAAATAATGTCCCACCTGGTCCATCAGTGACTCGTGGGAATCACTGAGTGTAGTGTTACCAAAAAAAATAGATTTTTTTTGTTTGTTTTTGTCGCATAACAACTGAGGAAGCTAAAAAATATTGTCAAAATACACAACCAATAGTATGAGAAAATGATGACCTCATACAACTACCATAAGACTAGTGTTACGACCCGACCTGCTAGAGTCAGCTGGGTGTAGCAGAAACAACCAGTTGTTGTTGGTTTAGGTAAAGCAATTTATTGCTCAGTGGCAGATTTAACATAAAAGTGATTAAACAAAGAAAAACAAGACTGGTGGATGTTGCTAAATCAAGCAACTAAACTCCTTAGGCAAACAATAGCAACACCCACCACAAACATTAGAAACTAATACAAACTAATGACTAGTGCACAGATTTAACTAGATAAAACTGGTGCCTCAAAACACATTTCCAGCAAAACACAAGGCACGAATCACCACCGCTCAGTGGCTACGAAACACACACAAACACACACACGTAGCTTCTCATGTAGTTAGTCAGCTGCTAACAGAGGCTGCAGTCCTCACCAAGACTTGAGAACCTCTCACTGAATTAGCAGCTGCTAACAGAAGTTTACCATCTGGGTAGCCACCCCTCAGTGGCTACGGAATCTACAGAACTCACAAAACACAAAGAGACAAAGAGGCACCAGGGCAGACTGGTCACACTAAATCCCAGCCACCTCAACTGAGAGTTTGGTTGCAGGATTTATCCTCTCCAGGTGTCATGATGGCTGCAACCGGTTGACTGAAGGTGGAGGGAACTGAGTGGTGGCCCAATCGGACGGGTCGGGAGGCAGGGAGAACTAAGGCTGGAGTGCAGCTGGGCCGACACATGCCATCTCCCTATACAAAGGCCCAAAAAATTCACCCCAGAACCAAGACGTCACCTGTGGCCGTAACACTAGTATGGAAGATTTATTTTTTAAAACAGCCAAGGAGTGGGGAATACAGTGCATGTTATATACATCCATAAGCTGAGTTTTCACCTAAATGTAGATGATGTACCAACTTGCAGCAAAAATGTTTCCACTTCTAACTACTATAAATAGCATTACCCCAGAAAAATAAAATCATGCACAAAAAAATCAGGTGAACACATAAAAACATGGGCTGCTTGTGCTTGTGAGACATGTACGTGGGTGTGTTAAACTGTGTGTCTGCATTTGCTGCTCTGCCTGCTTATCTCAGTAAAATGTCATAAACAGGACAGTGGTCTGAAGTGCCTTGCTACATTTGAAGTCGTCTTGAAAAAATATTCTGCATTTGTCTCCATGCCAATGTGTTAATTCTGTGTGCAAAGAATCCTGAGCTACAACCGGCTGCGATGCATACCAGTGAGGGCGTTCGATGGACTTAAATCTCTTCGTCTGCTGTGAGTATCCAACATGTCCTCACGCTGAGAAACGTTGTAAAGACAGTCTTGATTCTTCTAACCGCTGTTAAAGAAATTATTAACATCCAAATTCTTTTCTGCATCTCTGTGGCCTTGCCTTAGGTCTCTCCATGGTAACGACATATCGCTGATCCCTGAGGGAGCCTTCAAAGACTTGTCATCGCTTTCCCACCTGTGAGTACAACGCACACATCGTTATTATTGTCTTACTCTGGAATGGAAGATTCTTTCTCACCTTATGAAATTGCAAATGAAAGAAAAACACATTATCACCACCAAAGAGCCTTTTGTCATCATCATCCAAAAGAAAAATGTCTGTTTAATGAGGCTTTCTGTAAACATATGGAGCTACGAAACAACAAAGTCGTCTACAGTCCATGTTTTTCTCCTTCACTCCTTTGTTAAATTTTTATTTTACTCCTAAATCCGGATATTTTATATGTAAATCAAGTGCTTCTCTATACAGTATGAGGGCATTCTAGAAAACTTTCCTCCTCTACAATGTTATTCCTTGTAGCCACTATTGCAAAGCTGTTTCTTCCAGTTACTTTCTTTGCTGAATAATAGATTTTGAAGGAAATCCGCTAAACTGATTTGCCGCAAAATCAGTCTTTACAGAAACTTAACTCCCACTGTGGTGAGGCCTCTAGTGCAGAAAGGCATATACTGAGAATGTCATAAAGACACATTCTGACAAGAAGCATATCAGACATATAAATACTCCTGTCAAAAATAATAAACTGATCTAACTAAGAACTGAAAGACACTAAAAAACTGTTACTTTGATCTGACTTCAGTTTACAGAGGATATCTTTGAGGCATGTTATCACAAAAATAAGAAGTTTATATAGAGAGTGCCATGTTTGTGGACGTAAATGAAGGATGACTCCTGAGTTACCTGATGATGGGAGTGACAGTGAGGATGTAACAGTGTCCAGGACGGTCACTAACATCAGCACCATGGAGAGCTCTCATTACAGGCTGCTGCTTTTTTCTAGTGTCCAAGTTGTAAAAGCTGCAGATCACAGAAAAGGAGCCTAATATCATACAGCAACAAACCTGTGACTGACTCTAAGGTCCTTTCTGACCACTACAGCAGATCAGTTCATGGCATTTGCATGAAGGAACTGACCATTTATCCCAAATAGTTGCACAGTTACATTTGGCAGCAAAGGCTCTGCTGTTCGAGGGAGCTCTCAAAAACACTGAGCAGCAACGTGGATTCATTAGAAAGAACTGGTCGCATATATGAACATATCCTTGGCATATCCAAAAGGTCAAAGGTCACCTTTACTGTGAGATCATAATTTTATGCAAAAACACTGATTTGGACATTATTCAACGCCATAACTTAGAGCTTAAAATGGACATGGTGCTCAGATGCTGAACTGATTTAATACATCTGTGTTGCTGGGTTGAACATGTGTGTGAAGCATCCACAAATTAGAATTTGTTGCAACATATATATTTGAAGCCTTGTACATCCCCTTAACGCTGATCGTCGTAAATTTGCGTCATACCGCTTGCATTCAGACTGCAGCCGAGATAGCATATCCATTCCCCCAATGCTTGTTTGTGCATATTCAGTACGAACCTAGGAACCTTTTGCAAGCACTGGTTTCTCATAGGACCAGTTGGAGTGGGACCTACGTTATTATATATCTGTTGTTATTATTATTATATATTTATTCTATGTGCTATAGGCAAATTAACAATCTCCACTTAATTTGGCACCAACTTGAAAGCAGAAACACAAATAATGAATTTTTTATATCGTAAATAAATTCAGGCGTCAAGAGGATATACTGTCATGGCTACGACTTTGTGCAGAATCCGCTTTTGTTGGTCAAGCATATGATTACACAAAAGGAATTTAACTCCAAATTTTCTTTCTTTCAATGAAGTTTCACACTTCATAGTCTATATATTATGTATTATACAACAGAATGGATGGATCTGTGAAATCCCCCAGTGAGGGATCAATAATGTTTATCTTATTTTATCTTATCTTATCTCATCTCATCTCATCTCATCTCATCTCATCTCATCTCATCTCATCTTATCTTAGGAGACATAAAGTCAGTAATCCTGATATTTTAGCTTTGTGCTAGTTAGTTTTTATTTCACTCATTGAAAAAACAAAACAAAAAAAACACTTCAATATAAAAACAAAAGGTTTCCAAACTTCTGAATGAAAGGGAGCAGAAGGAATAATAAACTTATGTAATCTACCCTTTTAACCAAACAATCATTTTATAATGAGCATTAAAACAACAAACAAAATGATTCTAAAGTCTGAGAGGCCTGCATAGCCACCCTCACTCATATCAGAGTTTTCTCTCATAGCAAGCACTATGATACTCATACTTCATTTCTTTTTATTTGAAGAATATGCTGGTTTAAATTACATTTTTAAATCTTGCGTGTGATTCAGATTATTTGATACTACAACACACTCGATATCAAATTTGAAACAATTTCACTTTCCTGAGCTCTCTCTGAATATGACTAAACTGTGTTCTCATTTTTCCATCCGTTTGACTGGCAGGGCTCTGGGTGCCAACCCTCTGTACTGTGACTGCCACATGCAGTGGCTGTCAGACTGGGTGAAGAGCGGCTACAAGGAGCCCGGCATCGCTCGCTGTGCTGGGCCCGGTGACATGACCGACAAACTGCTCCTCACCACACCCTCCAAGAAGTTCACCTGCACAGGTAAAGGCACTGTCTCACACACACACACACACACACACACACACACACAGGACTGTAGTCCAGGAACACATGCACATACCAGCACGTTCAGAAACACAGTTGTATGTAAAATATACTTTAACCTTCTGAACCTCAAGGAGTTTTCCTGATCCTGTGGACTAATTTTTCACTACAATATAAAGTCCCGCACCTCCACAGAAACAGCACAACAATGGCTAGAGGGAGCCATTTCTCAAAAATGTATGTTTTGCAGCATAACAAAGTTGTAATGCCATATTTTATAAATAAAAAATAGAAGCAGACTTGTTTTTATTTACAAAAATGAAAAACATATGGAACTAAAACATTTTTGTCCACAAGCGTACTCTATACTGGGGGGAAAAATGGTGGCTCTACACACCACAGACGTACTCTTCTTCTGTCTGCTCAGTGTAAACAGCCTGCAGTTCAACCAAAAAGTTCCAACATTTTTTTGTCCCGTGGCTTTTCGGTCATACACGAATCGCTAATTGCTTCACAGTTGTATTTAGGAGTTTGGATTTTTATATGTTTTCAAAGAATTTGGTTAGAAAATAGTATTTATTTTTGGTTGTTTTTTAAATGATATTTTAAGCTTTGATGTGAGTATTTTGCTCAACGGAACGTAATTTTAGAAAGTTGAAAATCCGATGCTTCTGTCTGTTTTTACAGTTTCCAGCTCTGATAAATGGTGTAATTTTTTCAGTTTTTACAAAACAACATACTTTCAGACCACAGGTGAGTCTGGAGTTCAGAGGGTTAATAGGTGAAAAAACAAACAAAAACAATTTACATATACTACTGTTCAAAAGTTTTGGGTCACTTAGAAATGTCCTGATTTTTGAAAGAAAAGCATTTTTTTCAATGAAGATAACATTAATCACGAATACAGTCTAGACATTGTTAATGTGGTAATGACTATTCTAGCAGGAAACAGCTGATTTTTAATGGAATATCTACATAGAGGTACACAGGAACATTTCCAACAACCATCACTACTGTGTTCTAATGCTACATTGTGTTAGCTAATGGTGTTGAAAGGCTCATTGATGATTAGAAAACCCTTGCACAATTATGTTAGCACATGGATAAAAGTGAGTTTTCATGGAAAACATGAAATTGTCTTGGTGACCCCAAACTTTTAACAGTTATTATGCTGTGTCAACAAACATACAGACACTTGATGGGGACTCCTAGAGGAGACCACAAGTTGTCATTTACAAATTTATTGCTATCTAAAAAAAAGTATATTCCAAAAAACAAGAAATTCTCCTAGGAAAGTAAAATCAACGTTATTTTAAACTTTGCTTGAGCATGATTGTGGCTGCAACTTGACTGTTGACCTTAACCTTTACACCTTATTATATCACATTAACTCTGAATACATGACTGAAACCTATTTTTGACCTAATCTAACTGACGCACTGTAGAAGTCCCCGGGCCTTGTGGTTTTCTGGTGCCAGGTAAAGTAGCCAATCATATCCCAGTACTTTCTTTATATTCCCGAATTCCCCGGTTTGAGATGTTCCCAGCCCAGTTTTCCTCATCCTGCCAACCCTGTCCGGACTGAACCGCTCTGCTTCCCTTTCAGCCCTCATGTTCTGACCAGCATTGTGTGTTCTGATTGTTAAATGTTCTGTCATCAGAGTTGGGGATATGTGTGTCTCCTGTACATGCTGTGGTCCTGCATTAAAAATGTCATCTTTCTCCTTTATAACACAGAACCATATCTGCAAGGTTGCTTTAAACATTCACACAGCCTAATCTTACAGAATATTGTGTTAATATTGTGCTTTTTTTCATTTTTATTCACTGATTGTGCATTTTTTTTTATCATTATATCATATTCATTATTCCAATTGCAATTTCAGAAAACTACTTAAATATATAGAGCAACAAACCACCTTTAATGTAGAGAAAGATGACATGTAAAGTTTATGCAGATGCCCAACAATGTACAGTCGTCTGAGTGTATGTAATTCTAACTCGTCTTACTCCCCTAAATGCAGATTGTTACATAATGTTAATCATCTCTCCTGTGTGTGTGTCTTGTTTGTGTGGGTTGGTGCATCACACAGGCCCAGTGGATATGAGTATCCAGGCTAAATGTGAGCCCTGCCTGTCCAACCCCTGCAAGAACGACGGCACATGCGCCAATGACCCTGTGCACTACTACCGCTGCACCTGCCCGTACGGATTTAAGGTACACACACCACTGAAAGGGTGCTATTCACCTGCTCAGGCCTTTTTTCTTAACGTCACACTGGTATAGAAAACTGCTTTTTTCCTCCAGTCGTCAGTTCAACCCTCTGATTTTCTGTGCACAGTCACTGTGGGCTCATTTTCCTGCAATATATAAAGTCCGTCACCGCTATGGAAACAGCACAACCACGGGTGAAATTATAGAGGAAAAATCTCTTTTGCCCAGCATGACACAGTTATAATACCAGACATCATTAAAAATAAATAAAGTTGAATTTTTTGGTTATTAATTTTACCCGGAATACTTTAAAAACCTGGAATCGACAAGTCCCCACAGGTGTTACGGACACGGGAAAAAAAGAGAAAATGGAAGCTCTACATACTACAGATATTTTACTATTTAAATTTGATTTTGTTTCCATGCTTTTCTCCTCTCTGCCCTGTGTAGTCACAGCCTGCCTTTCAGCAGAGTTCAGCTGAAGAGTCTCTGAATTTTGTTACATAATTGTTGGTTGTAACTGAGTCACTAATGGTTCCTTGATTGCACCAAGGACAGCAGATTCTTTTTTTGTTTTTTACAGAATCTGTTCACTGCAAACAGCATATTTTTGGCAAATATTTGAATGAAGCATGTAGAATATGGGGATTTTGATGAAATTGTTTCTAGATTTTGTTAATTTTCCATTATTTTTTCATGGACTGTTAGAAAATTAAAACTCTGTTCAAGAATAATGTTCTTATAGTTTATTGCTATGATAAATGATGTGATTTGGCATTTTTTAAAACAAATAACTTGCCTTTCAAACCCAGTTTTGGTGTCCAAGGGTTTAACTCCTAAAAGATGGACACTTATATACTACATATACACAGACACAGAGGCATTTTATTCAAGCGTTGAATGATGAATGTATTTCTGAAGGTTTTAGGTGAAGAGGACAGCTGCTGCGATACTTGGCAGTGGTAGGAAGCTGTTGTTCTTTGAAAGCACTGAACATGTGTGTGTTTGTGTTTGCATGCAGGGCCAGAACTGTGAGGAGCCGATTCACGCCTGCATCAGTAACCCCTGCCAGAACGGAGGAACTTGCCATCTGAAGGAAGGAGAAGGGAGCAACTTCTGGTGAGACTTTCAAAACATGCACTTTTTATGTTGCAACCTGGCTAGTTTTGGCTTTTACTGTTTAACTGATGGGGCTGCACAATGGCTCGGTGGTTAGCACCGTCACCTTGCAGCTAGAAGATCCCTGGTTCACATCCTGGGCCTGAAAGCTTTCTGCATGGAGTTTGCATGTTCTCCCTGTGCATGTGTGGGTTTTCTATGGGTTCTCCGGCTTCCTCCCACAGTCCAAAAATATGCTGAGGTTAACTGGTGACTCTAAATTGTCTGTAGGTGTGAATTGTTTGTCTGTATATGTAGCCCTGTGATAGACTGGTGACCTGTCCAGGATGTCTCCTGCCTTCACCCTAAGTTAGCTGAGATAGACTCCAGCCCTCCACGACCCTAATGAGGATCAAGCAGTGTACAGATGATGGATGGATGGATGGATGGATGGATGGATGGATGGATGGATGGATGGGTAGATAATGGATGGATGTTTAACTTATTTCACACACAATTATTTGCTCACTTGTGTTTAAAGTTACTCTTCAACCCGTGAAAACTGCATCTAATGTCGACTACGGTTCTAGAGGGCTGTTTTTAAAGTTTCAACCCTGATAATGAAACCGGCTTACGCTTTATGTGTTTTAGCCGAAGGCCTGCTGTGGAGTTTTGAAAGGTGTGAGCATTTACCTGACAGGGTGGATGATTTTGAGCAACCTCTGGGAAAATGTAGAATCTTGTGTTTTCTGGGTGTTTTTTGACCCATATTAACAAATTGCAGTGTCATGACCTCTGTTGCATCAGTTCTGGTAATTTTTTTAAAAATCTGTCTCTTCTGAGCAGGGGTGTCAAACATACGGCCCCCAGAGGGTCCAACCCGGCCCACTGGATGACTTTTCAAAGCGTAAAAAATTACAGAGAAGACATTAACTACAAATTGTACATTATAAATAATTTCTAGACCTGTTTTTTATTAATTTTTTCATAAAGATTTCTATTTACGTCTTTTACTCCACTATTTTAGTTATTTATTCTTGTTTTATTTTCTTAACTTATTTATCTTGCATGTTTAAAAGGGAGAAAATCCTCTGAAATTTCATAGTTCACTGTGTAATGGCAATACAGCTTTCCTAACCATTAAATGATAGTTCATTAAATTTGAACATTTTCAGAATGCACGTTTTTTTGGTACTAAAATGAAGGGAAAAATTTGGAGTTGTCATTATTTATAGGTTCTTATGCTCTGGTTTTACTGGTCCGGCCCACTCGAGGTCAAATTGGGCTGAACGTGGCCCCTGAACTAAAATGAGTTTGACACTGCTGTTTCTGAGCCTTCCAACCTAATTGTTGTAGAGCTTCTTTGATATTAAAGCGCCTTGTAGAGTTGTTTTCTAAGTTATTCAGCTCAGTAGTGGCTTTAAATAAACACTTAGATTAAACCAGCAATTAAAACATTTATATACAAGTGAAAACCATACTGCATGCGGACAGTTACAGTTAGCATGTTAGCAGTTAGCAGTTAGAACTGTATCTGAAGTTCATATTTTGAAAAACTTTTCTTTTATCCTCTTTACATATTCTCACATATTTTTTTCTTTCAATAGATTTTCTAATTCATGCACTTGAGGAAATGAATCTTTGTGACTTTCTGTGACTCTTTTTTTTTTTTATTATTCTTTCCTGAAACTAAAACATCTTTCTGTGTGTCTGAACTGTTATAAAGAAACATAATACAGGAACATCCAGGTGAAGTTTGCACCGGGTAAGGTTTACATCATGGTTTCGGATGTTTTCAAAGACAAAAACATTAAAATACAAATAAAAAACATCAAATTACAGCCAACTAAAGTAGCAGTGTGTGGTATTGTGATTTTAACGATGGCTCTATCTGCTTAAAGAGATAAATTCATGTTTTCTACTCCTGCAGCTACAAAAACACAAACCTGAATATTCTTTTATGTTTACCTAAAAATTAACCATTTTAGCAAAAACCTGGAGGCTCCATCTAAAAACAAAGATGTGGCGGTCAGACATCAGATATGAAGTTATTGAGAACACACTGGAAGACAAAGCGGCTGATCTGTGGATCTTCTGCAAATAACTCCATCAGTGGTACTGCACCACTAATGAGAGGTGGCAATGAATTTACAGGAGCTAAATGACTCAGGGGAGCGGTTCTGTTTTCACATTGTCTGTGAGGTGGACAGCCCCGCTGCGAGGATCGTCTTCTCTTCATTAGGCTGTTTAGTATTAACGGGAGGGGAGCTAACGCCTCTCTGCTTCCTCCAAGCACGTTTTAACCACCCACATAGACAATTAGACCAGCGAAGATCACAACTCCTCCTGTTTCTCTTCCTCTGTCTCTTTCTCCGTTCTTCTTCTGTCACTGTTCCTCATCAGTCTGTCCCCGTGTGACTGTATTTCCATCTCTGAACGCTTTCTTTTCCTTCTCCCGTGTAGGAGATGGAATATTCATTGCGAAGAGCTGTCGCTGACTATATAATGAGATATTAATCCACGCGAGTGTGTGCCGCATAAGAGCCCTTTATTAGACCCATAATATAGCACTCTGAATGGTGTGTGTGTGTGTGTGTGTGTGTGTGTGTGTGTGTGTGTGTGTGTGTGCAGTAATAAACCTGAGTAGTAGTTAAGGAGTTGAGGCACGCTCACATTAACAGAATAATGACTCTCTACATGTAGCAGGAGCTGATACTGCTGTTATGTGCTGCATGCATGAATAGTGTGTGTGTGTGTGTGTGTGTGTGTGTGTGTGTGTGTGTGTGTGTGTGTGTGTGTGCGTGTGCGTGTGCGTGTGCGTGTGCGTGTGCGTGTGTGTGCATATAGTTTGTCTTTCATATCCAGAGGGCCCCAACATTTGGACGTGCTCTTTATTAGAGCTGCAATGGTTTGTCAGTTAGTTAAATCCACACAATATTAACTGCAAACTGTTTTGAAAATCTTTTTTTTTTTTCATTTTTCAAACAAAAGTACCAAATATTTGTTGGTCTCAGATGTTCAAATTTGTTCACTTGTTTCTTGTAAATTTAATTTTATTTATTTAGCCTTTATTTATACAGGTAATTGAGACATATTGAGACATGGGGTCTCATTCTCAAGAGAGACCTGTCCTTAAATAACATAACAAGACAGCATTGAGTCACTGACAAACAACACTAAGGGACCTGCACTAGACAGTATAATGATATAATATAACACTGAGTTACAGACAGACAGACGTGACAAAACACAACATAGACATGTGCAAAAGTGCCAAGCAATAAAGTTAAAATGTAAGAACACTAAGAACAAGAACAAGTTCTAAAAGATATTTCCATAGTATTTAAGAGACGTTTGAAGTCCAGCAGGGGAATCGAGTTGGACAGCTCCAGACTCTGCTGTGCTGAGTTCTAGGTTGAGGGAGCAGAGCAAGAAAAGGCTGTTTTTGCTGAGCTCTGTGCTGACTGAGGGGACGGTAAAAGTAGTGAAGTCCTGGGAACGTAGACTATGACTGAAGTCTTTACGTGGCATGAAGGAGGATAAATATGTGGACAGCAAATGAAGGATGGATTTGTAAATGAAATTATAGCAGTGGAGGAGTCTGAGTACAAAGTGCATTGGTGTGTGAGAGGTTTACAGCCTGTTATAAATCTAAGTGCTCCATGATAAACAGCATCCAACAGTTTGAGAGAGTGGGTGGAGGCATTCATGTAAACAGTATCTCCATAATCAAGTACAGGCAAGAAGGTGGCAGCAGCAAGCTGTTTCCTGGCATGAATGAGCGTAAACTAATCACTTTTGAGCTTTAAGCTGTTGATAAATTGAAACGTGACACTTTATGACATTAAATGAGGCTGTTGGAAAATGCCACAGGTATGTTTCACTTTCTAGCATTCAAGAGAATAATTAGCAGATATATTGCTAATGGAAGTAACAGCTGGCTGCAGCCGTGTTCTGCATGTGGCCCTACATCATGTTTATCTCATCTACTTTTGGATGTGTGTGTCTGTATGATCTCAGGTGTGTGTGTCCTGAGGGCTTCGAAGGCGACGCCTGCGAGATCAACATTGATGACTGTGAAGACAACGACTGTGAGAACAACTCCACCTGCGTTGATGGAATCAACAACTACACGTGCATGTGTTCGCCAGAATACACAGGTAACACGGTTTACAAACTGCATGAGGCCGCTGGACGTGTTTGCCCCGTTCTTTATCACCGTTTTATGAAATAATACACTTAATCACACTGACACAGAAGTCTCCTGTAGAATTGTGTTACAGCCATCAGTTTTATCATTTTGTCTTTGTTTCTAGGTCAGTTTGGTGTGATGATTTACATAAATATGTAAATATATAAAAACTGTAGGCCTCGGCCACCACTGCCACAGAGAAGAGGCAAAAAATCAGAGCTGCTGAAAACAAAACACAGCACCTTAGTCACTGAAATGATCCAAAACTGACCCAGAATCTAAAACTGATTGAAGCTGTGTTTTCAGTTTTCACCTCAACCTTTCATTCACAGCTTAATTTTTAGCTCTTTGACTGGATGTTTGGTCTGTGGAGGCTCTGGGCTACTGCCACTGTTGGGCCCCTGAGCAAGGCCCTAAACTCTATCTGCTCCAGGGGGAACCAAGAGGGATATTCGGAAAGAGAATTTCACAGTGCTGCAGTGACACATAAAGGTTTCTTATCCTCCACTTCTCAGCGGAAAAGCAGATATTTTCTTACACAGTTGTTTATGCACGAAGCATGAACTCAGTCTGCATTTTCCATCTGCAACGCTTCAACTTTATTTTATTGAAATTTATTTATAGGAAAAATGAATGGGACTATCACTTCCAGAGAAAGAGTTACTGAAATATTTATACGACTACAACTTACTTAACATACACTGAAAAAAGTGTCTTTTCACACTCATAAACTGCAGACAAGTCATATTTTATCTGACTAACACTGGTCTGTTGCTACATGTTTGTCAGCTTTTGCACTGTGCTAATCACCTCTGACTGCTAACCTTTGTGGCGGTGTTTTCTCTCTGTCTTTCTATGTTTTGCCGTCCTGTGTCTTTTCTCCCGTCTCGCTCTGCTTTCTATCATCTGTCATCGTTTTTTGTGGTTGCAGCTGCTACCAATGAGGTGGAGAGAGGTTAGTCTGTTCTTCTCTGTGCTTTCTGTCCCTCTCTCCTTCCTTCCTTCCTTCCTTACTTCCATTCCTGACTTCCCTCATTTCCTGTGCTTTTTCCGTGCACCCCAGAAATTTGACACCCAGCACCTCAGACTTTAACCTACTGTATTCAGTCATGTTAGCAGTGTATGTCTTTGATGTACAAACAGACGTCTGAGTTTGCAAATCGTCCTCTCAAATGGCTTCGCTGCTTCGTGCATACATGTAACGACCATTCTAAGTTGAACTTAAAGGAGGGTGCTGGCAATATTCTATATTTTTGTAAATTTCAAAGCATCCCATTGAAAGCCTCAAACCAAACGTGGGGTTTTTTTTTGTCTCACAGTGCCTAATATCCTCATCCAGCCTGCTTTGTCTTCCAAAACGATACACACTCTTATTTGTTAAAAGCCTTAGTAACTTTCTAAAACAGTGCAGCACTGTAGTTATCAAAATTTACTCAAGAAAGAGTAAATAGTGTACTTGGAGCTGACTATTTTCAGCTGCACACAGTGAGCATTTGCATGAATATATGTATAATAGACAGAAAGTAGTGTGTCTTTGTTATATTGTCAGTTACCACATTTTAAAATACTTATTTCTAAATCTATCTAGAGGTCTAAGGAATAAGTTTTAACAGGAATGAAAGAATTTATTGTTGATTATGGTCTTCAGTTCAATTCACTTTTATTTATATAGCGCCAATTACAGTCAAACTGTCTCAAGATGCTTTACAGAACCCATATGCCTGAACCCCCAGAGCAAGCCCTAAGGGGACAGTGGCAAGAAAAATACCCTTTAAACAGGAAGAAACCTTGAGCAGAACCTGGCTCTTTATGTCGGGGAAACATCTACCTGCTGGTCGGTGGGTTGAGAGGGACAGAAGAAGTAGAGGGGTAGAGGTACTTTTGATTTGCATTAAAGAAAACACACAAAGTCACACGTCTTATTTTCAGTCACATGATTTCACACGAGGGATAAAAGTTGAGACAACATGTAGTCTGTAGCCTAAAACCTAATACGTACTTTACAGCGTATCACTAAGTAATACAGTCTTGATTAGTATTTTTTGTGTCCAACCTGCCACATTATTTCATATAGTGCAATAACACGTATTTGCAAGAATAAATTAGATAAAAATCCATAAAAAATAAACAATCAACAAATCTCAGTCTTTTGAATACAAATCTGCAGTGCTGTTAATCCTACAAGTCCTTCCGGTATTTAAATGTGTAAATCTACGAGGCCAGGAAAGAGGAGATCGTATGTGAGGATAAAAATAAAAGAAAATATGTGACATTGCTACTGGAATAGACGCTGAAAAGCACAAACATGCACACACAGGTCTCCCATCGATTCACACCCATTTTCATTGATCCCTGAAGGGTTGTGTAATTATTCCCAGGATTGTCAGGAGTATTGGTTTATTCCCTGATGCTTCATCAGAGATTCATTTGGAGTTCAGAGTTTGGGGAACATCAGGATACACTCTGGAATATCATCAGGAATATGACATTCCCAGCGATGAGATCATTTATCAGACCACTGTGTTGGTCGTGGCCACAAGAGAGTCATCCATCATCAGAGCGCACACCAATGCAACACAAACGTACACGCACACACATTTCCATGTGTGCAGCACAGACACAAACAGTGCAATACACACACACACACACACACACACACACACACACACACTAAAGCAGTGCAATACACACTGTTAGGCAGTTAGGTTTGGAGAATATTGACGTGTTTCGTATTGTAATTTCACTTTATCGCTAATGCTAAGCAATATTGAGAAGGTGTTGAAATGATTTGTGTGTGTTTGTGTGTCTGTGTTTGATCATGTGTGTTTGTGTGTGTGTGTGTGTGTGTGTGTGTGTGTGTGTGCTCCTAGGGGAACTGTGTGAAGAGAAACTGGACTTCTGCGCCCCTGAGCTGAACCAATGTCAGCACGACTCAAAGTGCATTTTGACCCCTCAGGGATACAAGTGAGTGGATTGGACACACACATACACACACATGTACATACACATGTACACACACATGTACACAATGTGTAAATGCAGAGTTAGTAGAGTTAGTGGTGTTTCTTGTTTCTCTTCCGCAGGACTCGAGTTCTTAAAATTTTCACATTGAAATAAATGAGTTGCTGATTTTCCCTGCAGAGATAAGCAGTGTGCGTGTGCGCGTGTGTGTGCATGTGTGTGTGTGTGTGTGTGGAGGAGAGGTGTAAACAGTGTGGTGATTTTGGCTCCCTCACAAGGTTTCTGTTCAGATTTTATCTCAACCTTGTTTTAGTTTTCCTCCCTTGTAGTGTGTACTCTGGTCGATGTAATGCATCTGTGCCTCTGTGTGTGTGTTTGCTCTTAAGCAGGGATTTGGAAGCATAATGTTGGAATCAGGACTGTGTATGTGTCTGAGTGTGTTGTGTAGTCTCCCTCCAGACTGTCTGGGTCAAGATAGAATTGACATGTTTTCCTTCTAGTGTTAAACTCCCGTCACACACAGTTAAACCAAACTGAACCTCAGGCAGATTGTTTGTGTGTCATCACAAAAAGCAAATTAAAGTCCGCCGTCAACAAGCATTTTCTTTTCTGCGTGTTTGTACATTTTAGGTGTGAGTGCACACCAGGTTACGTGGGTGAACACTGTGAGCTGGACTACGACGACTGCGAAGAGAACAAGTGTCAGAATGGAGGTCAGTGCATCGATGCTGTGAATGGATACACCTGCGTCTGTCCAGAGGGATACAGGTGAGCTGCAACAGTGTATGCAACTGTTTTTTGCAGTGCATGTTTACTTCTTTTTTTAATACTGAGCTTGTTCGCTCCCATTGGGGAAACTTCTACCAGATTTAAATACTTTTTAATTGGTTATTTTTCCAAATTAAAGTTTCAACATTTGTTTGACCCCTTCTCTTTAATGTGTTTTGCTGTTGGCCAATTAAAGCATTTCTCCTTCTTACACCAGCATACATGGGTATACTTTGTTTATGATATTGGGAGAGCTCCCCCTTGTGTTCATTGTCAGTTACTGAGACGGACACATATTTTGGGAATTTGATAAGGAAAATTTTGGATATCTGGATACAAATGAGGCAGAAAGAAGCACAAGAATTACAAAAGAGGACAACGGGACTAGAAAATAAAGATACGGTGGTAGAAAAAAGTTCTCGGACAGCCCAATATTTGTGAAATATTGCATTAAGAATAACTCTTAGGTCTTCAAGTGCAGTTTCTTTTAGTACAATGACAGCCAAAATACTAAACAAATCCTAAAAAAGTACATTAATAACTTAAAATTGATTGTTTCCTTAAAAATAAGAAATTTTGACTATTGGGTCATTATGGTAGAATTTAGTTTTGTTAGTTTTTCAATGAAATATCATTTGTATTTGTGTCTGTCTAATGCAGCCACAACTTTTGAAACATAAAAAGATATTCACACAAATATTTCATGATAATATTTGAGATTGTGTAAAATTTTAAGGGTGTCTGAAGACTTTTTTCCACTTTTTATTAATTGAAAAGGTCTCACAGAGACAATATAGCAGGTATTAGAGAGTGAAAACTGAATATCTTAAAAGCATTTTCATGTTAGTGTGTTCAGGGTTTGATTTATCTTTGAAGTTTCTACTTGCTTTCAAATCTCAACTGTTCAACTGTCTTTGAAAGCAACAAAGATGAGTGTCTCTACACCTAAATTGGAGCAAAAAATGACATCATGTCAGCAGTGATAGACTACTAGTGTCAAGAAAACGCAGCAAACAGGTCGTTGAGGACATTCTGACTCAGTGTGTTTCAGTTTCAGATGTATTCACTATACACTATACTGTGAATGTGTGTGTTGCAGCGGATTGTTCTGCGAGTTCTCTCCCCCGATGGTGCTTCCTCGCACCAGTCCCTGTGACAACCACGAGTGCCTGAATGAGGCGCAGTGCGTCGTCGTGGGAACCGACCCCCGCTGCCAGTGTCTCCACGGCTACGAGGGCGAGCGCTGCGAGACGCTCGTCAGCGTCAACTTCGTCAACCGCGAGTCCTACCTGCAGCTTCCCTCCAGTCTCCTCTCTCCACAGACCAACATCAGCCTACAGGTGCTCTCTCAGCCAAACACTCTTCACTTTGTATATTTTAACCTCATGCTGCGTTGTACTTGTACTTGACTATATTACAGGTGAAAATACTACAGTTTGTTCTCAATATATCAAGATTTTAACAACTTTCCTGTCTTATGACCCTGTATGGAAATTATTGTCATGTTTCAGATGTCTATGAGTGTTATTTGTTCCACCAAAGTGAGACTTACCACCTAAACTAATTTAATTAAAGTATATAATTAATTACTTTTGAGGCACAAATGATCCAATATTTCACAATAAAGCAAAGAGAGAATAAAATTATTTTTTTAAATGGATATACATGCATGTTACACAACTTTGCTTCTTTTGCATCCTGTTAACCCTCTGAACCACAATATTGCTTATATTGTATTGTTATATAATTATTATTGGTGTATTATTATACATTGCTTGTAAATAACTACAAGCAGTTTTCTTGAGCATTATTTTGTCACAAACTGAAAAATCCCGAAATCTACATGTACAACATTTTCCCAAGTTCCCACGATAATCAGAATCAGGATCAAAATCAGAAAAGCCTTTAATGCCAAGTGTGTTCGCACACACAAGGACTTTGACATGGTGTATACAGTTGCAGTACTCAGCAACAACAACAGACAGTGTAAGAATAAATATACAAATCTAAATCTAAGAAATTCTAAATAAAAATGCTGCAAGTATAAGACTATAAGTATAAGAAGCACTGTGTAAAGGTAAGTGTAAACAAAGTACTGTAAAAAAAAAAAGACATGAATTTGCTTAACCAATAAATTATAATACAACTTAAATTACAATATTGCACATGTATATAGATATTTTACTACCTAAATGTTTAATTTGCTTTCACACTTGTCTCCCCTCTTCTCTGTGTAAACACAGCCTGCAGTTCAGCCCATCCATTATCTATACACCACTTAATCCTCATTAGTGTTGCAGTTGGCTGGAGTCTGTCCCAGTTGACTTCCACCCTGGACAGGTCACCAGTCTAGAACAGGGAGAAGATATAAACTCCATGCAGCTCAAGTCCAGGCTAGTTCAGCCAAAAACATATGGATTCTTTGTTAAGTCACTGAGCTGAGCTACTAATAGGTTCATGGCTGTGCTGTAGAGTGTAGAATTGTTTTTTTAGTATTTTGTTTTTTTTTAACAGGATTAGGTTAAAGCAAACTGGAAGTCGTTTGTGATTTTTCAAATGAAATATGTAAAGTAACGTGATGTTTCTGAAATGTCATAATTTTAAGCTTAGATTTGCTTAAATTTCTCAAATAATTTATCATGTCACAGATGAGTAGTTAAGAGACCCTCTTGAAGTTCAAAATCTGAACAAATGGTGGATTTTTTTGTAACCTAGCTTTTAAACTTGTGAGCGGGTTTTAGGGTTAAAGTTAGTCAAAAAAACGATCCCTTAAAACTTACATTGTAGTTTCTTTTTCTAGGGGATTTGTCTTCGAGGCAGAAAACCCCTTGAATGAAATTCCAAACTTTATATGAAATATTTCAAATAAGCTCTAATCTGAGCACACTAAAATTCTGCTGAACACACAGTCTAATAATGTAATACATAAGTCATAGGGGCCACACAATAAGTACTTTTACTTCATATTTTAAAGTATCTATAAGTAGTGTTTTTTATGATAATAATGTATCAGATGACATTGTAAAAGGGTTCACCCACCCACAGAGAATTATCGAGAGGAATCTGCAGCTCAGCTTTATGGAGTTTTATAACTTTACTGTGTTGGTTCTCTTGCACTCAAACTCTCATAGACAGACAGTAACTAGCAGGTGAACGTAGTGGAGCACTTAGCAGCTAAAGAGCAGCAGGAGGTGACAGATCAGAGCCACAAATTGTGAAAACAGAAAGCATTGTCAGATTTTTGACTTTCTGACAGTCCTTGAACTACTCGTCTGTAAGTAGTGTGTGGGAAAATTCCTTAAATCTAACTTTGTAAGTTATGGGATTTCATCAAAATCGCTTGTTTCAATTAAAAATGTATCAAAAATAAATTATTTGCTCTAATCACATTCATTCTAAAACCTTCAGTGACTTGATAAAAACTCAGGACCTTGTAATGAAACCAGTTAGATATCTGTAGCATGTAGAGCCACCATTTTTCCAGTTTTGGTGGCACATGTGAGCACTTGGAAAATGTTGTACATGTTGATTCCAGGGCTGCACAGTGGTTTGGTGGTTTGCACTGTCGCCTTGTAACTTGAAGATCCCCAGTTCACGTCCTGGTCTTCCTGGGATGTTTCTGCACGGAGTTTGCATGTTCTCCCTGTGCATGCGTGGGTTTTCTCTGGGTTCTCCAGCTTCCTCCTACACTCCAAAACATGCTGAGGTTAACTGATAACTCTAAATTGTCCATAGATGTGAGAGTGAGTATGATTGTTTGTCTCTATATGTAGCCCTGTGATAGACTGGTGACCTGTCCAGGTGTCCCCTGCCTTCACCCTAAGTCAGCTGGGATAGACTCCAGGCCCCCATGACCTTAATGAAGATTAAGTGGTGTACAGATAATGGATGTTGATTCTAGGGTCCTGCATTTTTGTAAAATAAATTTTTTTTAAAGAAATTCAACCTTTTTGTGCTGCACAAAATGCCTGTTTGAGTTCTCTCCAGTGCTGTTTCCACTGAGGTGCAGGAATTTATATTGCAGTAAAAAAAAGGAACCTACAGTGAGTAAAAATGTGATGGGAGCAAAACACTACCATCAACTGTTCAGGATTCAGAGGATTAAGTATATTTTACTGGGAATAGCTACTTGTACGTATAGTAGGTAACAGATCTATGTACATGTCCCACTGCTGGACATACGGTCACTTACATGGACCTCCTGCTGTGTTTTCAGATTGCTACAGATGAGGACTCTGGCGTATTGTTGTATAAGGGGGACAATGATCACATTGCCATGGAGCTGTACAGAGGACGTCTAAGGGTCAGCTACGACACCGGATCCTATCCTCCTTCTGCTATATACAGGTACATGTACATGCAAGCAGAAACCGCACACTTTCACATGATGGATGATGCAAATGCTCAGGCTGAATTCCTCCATCCTCTCTCTGGCAGTGTGGAGACAGTGAATGATGGTAGCTTCCATGCTGTGGAGTTAGTAGCATCAGACCAGACTCTGTCTCTGTCCATCGATGGCGGGCCGCCCAAATCCATCAACTCCATCAACAAACAGTCCACACTCAACATAGATTCTCCTCTTTACCTGGGAGGTAAGGACTCCAGCACAGCAATAGATACGGGATCGTTTTGTGAAGAAGCAGGAAATAAAATAAAAGTTTCAATGATGGCCTGACTAACATTGTTCGGAATGTGTGATAAGTATATTTTAATAAAAGGACCAAAGTTGTATTTTTAGCTGCACTCCTCACATTTGTTTTTGGTCTGCCACTACATTTTTTGCACATTTATTCTTAAGTTATCCTGCAGACAGCCAAAAATAGAATTTTTTATTTAAGTTAAGGCATAGACAACTCCTAACACAAAACGTCAAACTACAAGTAACACAAATGTGCTTTTTGATGCTGATTCGAAACTTGAAGTGCACACAAATACCACTGGAAGTATCTTTAATTATATTTTAAAGTTTTGCTAAAGTACAAACATCTTTCTCATGGAAATGGCTGCAGCTGCATGCCTTTGTCCCTTAAATCAGCTTGATGATTCCATGACTCCTAAAGTACCAAAGAAAAGCATAAACTGCACATTATTTAAAACACAGCAGCATGTGTGCCAAATCAGATCAGAAAGTGAGAACTAATTTCTAATCTCTTGTTTACTGGCTGCTTTCTAGCAGATTTTAAATTTCTGTGATTGTTTTTCCCATCTGTCAGCACAATAGGACAAATAAAAATAGATTTTTACTAATTTGCTACTCTTCTGATGTCTGCATAGATATTAGATTAAACACACTCTTATCTCTAAACGCTCTTTTCTTGGTGCAGGGATGCCAGAGCGTGCCTCGGCCACAGGTGGTCTTTCGGCCCTGCAGCATAGCTCCGGCGGCCGCAACGGCACCAGCTTCCACGGCTGCCTCCGTAACCTCTACATCAACGGGAAGCTCCAGGACCTGGGGGCCGGGCTGGAGCCGGGGACGTCAGGCTCGGGGGCTCTACAGAGCACCACCAGACAGTGGCTGGGTCAGGGGGTGGAGCCAGGCTGCCAGCCCTGCCAGAGAGGCGCCTGCGTCCAGGGTGACTGCCACCCAATGGGTCACCGCGGCTTCACCTGTACCTGCCACCCAGGCTGGACGGGAGCGGTGTGCGACCAGCAAGTTAGCAACCCCTGCGATGGCAATAAGTGAGTGTTTTTCATGTTTTTGTGTATGCCCCGGGGATATCTGTATGAGTTTAAAGTGAAATTTCAGTATTTCAGGCTGCTGAATCCAAAGAGGTACTATGACACATCCACATCTTTACCTCTCATCTCCGCCCTCCTCCACCTACAGGTGTATCCATGGTACCTGCCTCCCGATCAACTCCTACTCTTACTCCTGCCGCTGCCAGCCGGGCTTCGCTGGCGTCCTCTGTGACGAGCAGGACCAGGATGCAGCGAACCTCTGCAGTCTGTCCCGCTGCAAACATGGCAAATGCAGAGTGTCGGGTCTGGGCAAGGCCTACTGCGAGTGCAACAGCGGATATACAGGAGAGGCGTGCGACAGAGGTGAGAAAAGCATGACAGATGGACATCTTGTGTGTCTCTGTGTTAATCTCTTTGTACAGTAAACTGACTTTCCACATTCTTCTAAAAAATATTAATCTAATACTCTTCGCACATTAGCATGTTTCTCCTGTTTCTTCTAAGCTGCTGCTTTCTCTCTCATTAGAGTCTCTCAGCAGTGTGTGTGTGTGTCTAACAGTGTTTGTTGTCTCTGCATTAACGCTTTCGACCTGCTGCTTTTTCAACTCAGCATCTCCTGAGCCTCCTCTTAATCCCACGCGGGGAGTTTCTCAGGTGAGACTGTGGGCTTTTCTGATTTTCGCTCACGGTTTACAACCTACCACACCTCTATCCACTACCCCTGCTTCACCTCGTTGTCGTGTCGTTCCACATACAGCTGAGGGAGTTTCATCTTTTTAATTATGACTGCACAAATATGACTCTGATTTAAGGACAGTGAAATCTCAATTTTTCATATTCAGGGCTTAATTTCCATTAGAGTGTTAACCTTTTTTAGAAGTCACTAGTCTTAGTGAGATATACAATCTATTGTTTTAACCAGAGCTGATGAGGAAACGAGTATAAAGAATGGACTGTATGTCACATTCCAATACTAAAAATACATGAAGGAGCAAAAAAAAATGTGTATTAAGAGTTATCATTTATCATTTTGCAGAATTAAAATGCAAATTATTTAAATCCAAGAACCATCATTTTGAAATTTAAATGTTTCTTTGCTTATCTTATGACTTTTTGGGCTAATTTTTAGACTGGGTTTAATATCCTGCAGTCGTACCTTGTTGGAAAATAAAAAGAGCTTTATGCTTTGTTGCCTCTTCGTGTCTTCTCTAGAGCCCACTGATGTGTTGGTTACTGTTTTGTTTACACCATTAAGATCATCTGTCATTGTTGCTGCAAAACAATTAAAAGTCTCCACTGATTTAGCATTGTACTCCTGCGACGCTGTCGAATATACAGTGGGTTTCTTTTTCTTCATAAGAACCCAAATAAAAACAACAGATCCAGAGATATCAGATTTCTATTCCATGCATTCATCTTTCTTGTCAAAGCCTGGCGCCAACGTCAGAGGATCAGATTGAATGCAGCTCCTTCTCTAGCCACAAAATGTTTTAGACCGCTCTTTTTCCGCTACAATCTGATGTGCAAAATCAGTGGAGTTCCCATTTAAATTTATGGACAACTTTGTAACATCACTGTTTGCTGTCTTGCCTGCAGAGGTGGCCTGCCGAGGGGAACGGGTCCGAGATGTCTACCAGAGACAGCAAGGCTACGCGGCGTGCCAAACCCAGGAGAAGGTCTCCCGTCTAGAGTGTCGAGGCAGCTGCCCGGGGGGGGCAGAAGGACAGGGCACCTGCTGCACCCCCCTTCGCAGCAAACGTAGGAAATACACCTTCCAGTGCACTGATGGCTCCTCTTTTGTCCAGGAAGTGGAGAAAGTTGTCAAGTGTGGCTGTACAAAGTGTTCTTCGTAAAAAAAAAAAAAAAAGAAAAAAGAAAGAAAGGAAAAAAGAGAGAGAGACAACACCCTCGGCAGATTTCCTCCTCTCCAGATATGTTCTGTGTTCCTGCCCGCCTTACTTGATCCCCTGTTGTCCAAAATCCTGATTTCCCACGAGGAAACCCTCCACAGTGCTCCCCCCCACCAACCCTGATTTTTTTTTTTAAAAACCCTGAAAAAAGTTTTAAAAAAACAAGAGAAACAACTAAAAAAAAAGTTTCTTTTCTTGTCAGTGCTGGACTGATGATTGATGCTTCCTCGGTGGGGATGTTGAATTGTATTGTAAAGTACAAAAACAGACTTATTTTTTATTATGAAGTGGATAAAAAGACAAAAAAAAAAACACACAAGAGTTGACTTTTTCCTTACGTCTGCTTCTTTTTGTCGGTCATGATGACTCCAATGGTGTGCAACACTTTCTCTTCCCCGGAGGACTGATGGGTCACTGACGGCTCACCGTCTCCTGCAGACCTCCTGCTTTCTGTTTGTGAGTTGTGTGTTTTAGGAGTAACCTTAACTGGTAGTACCACAGACTCACCACTGAGAGGAGCTGTACTAAGGCATGGGAGAGGGCGGGCAGTGATAACCCCCTACACCACAAGGAACCACCACTGTAGTCTGCAGCCTCCCTTAGCAGACCTCCTGAACCCTCTGAGACTGTGTGCATGATCCTACACACAGCTGTGCTCAAACTTGTGGTATTTTATACAGCTACTGAACAACACACACCAATACTCTCACCTGTAGAGTTAAACACGTTACCTGCCAGGTTAAATCCACTACTCTCTGCTCATCTACCCCGCCCCCAGTCATGAATGACAAGTATTTATTGTATCATAAATACCTGTACTTATTCAGTAGATTCCCCATGTATCAATCTGATTCTTTTAATATATATTAATTTATATTTGTCC
Organism: Amphiprion ocellaris; assembly: GCF_022539595.1. Taxonomy (NCBI): domain Eukaryota; kingdom Metazoa; phylum Chordata; class Actinopteri; family Pomacentridae; genus Amphiprion; species Amphiprion ocellaris. The sequence goes on along the minus strand of NC_072769.1, from coordinate 16,129,039 downwards.
TTATTTTTGTATTAAAAAGACATAATCTGTCAAGATAGCTGAACTAACAAAATGGTGTCCTTTATTTTGGTTGAAAAGAAGTTTTTTTTTTTTTTTTTTGATCACTGAAACTATTCTGCTTGCCAGAGACCTTAGTTACATTTTAATCTGCAAATGTGACGTGAAGACATTGTATATTTTTGTCGCGTTTCCTGAGAGTTTGTACTGTGCCATTACCAGAAGGTCTTTATATTAGAGTATAAATGTATAGATAATTTCCCTACCTATGTATTTCACACACAAATCTTGTGAGTAGCATTGACCCTAGAGGATGCTTAGAACTGTTTTTACCTTTTTAACAAATTTATGCTTAAAGAATACTGTGACTTTTTCTAAATGAAACTACTTTGTTAGCCCCTCGGTCTCTGATGTTAACATGTTGCTGCTAAGTTTTTGTACCGTAGACTTGGATCCTGATCTGTATGTTATATAGAACTTCCTGCTCCTACTGTACGGGGCACCTTGTGTAACAGATAAATATGTCCCCTCCCCCCCCCACCTCTACACATGTGCATTGTGCTTTATATTCCCCTTTCTCCATCCCCAGACTAATGTCAGTTCCCTGACTGATGTTTGTTTATTAAACACAATATTTACCTCACACTTCTCATCTTTGCCTCTTTGTCAGAATCTTCACATTAATGATAATCTGTGTTTTATTGTAATCTTTTTTTAAAGATATTGTGTTACTCGATCTCAAATCATCGGTGGCAAGTATCTTCCAAGATTTCTTTATTGTTTTGAATTCTCATGAAGTCACTTTCTGCACTTTTTTTGTACATTAAAGAGGTCAAGTTTGGATGACAGTCTCTCAGGAACTTTTGATGATGAAAGCCTGAAATTTCATTAATTCCCATAATGCCATTTATGATGTGTAATATTTGACAAATGGATCAAATAATCTCTGATTATGAAGCCCTCATGAAAAGTCCCATCTTTGACGACACGTAAAGCAAAAAATAAAAACAAAAAAATGAAGTCTGATATTTTCTGAACCATATGTAGTTGCATGTCACTAAATAAAAGCTAAAACATATGGAATCATTTTCAATATGAAATACTTGAGCATAAAAATAGTTTCAAAAGGATTCTCCAAATATAACTGAGATAATATATAGTTTTTCAAAATTATAAATAATTGTATTTAATATTTTGTAGGTATAAACTTTGGTTTGGAGGAGACTTGTCAGGCAGTTTTACAGTAAGTGATACATCGAGATAAAATTTCACAAATATCTTTATAAATAGCCATATTTTGTGCTTTAACTTTTTCAGGCAAATCAAGCAATATCAAGCAGAAATTGTTCTAAAGATCTGATGATTTGAGATGGCATGACCTCATTATAATGTGCAAAACTTTAAAAATATATATATCTTCAGGGACTGTGTGATACTATGTCCTTTCCACACCTTTTTTCCCTTTTCATTTCTAGTTAATTATTTATTCTTCAACATTTTATTCTATCTCATATGCCAATCCACAATCCTTTAGTATCACTGGACTTTGGAACAGCAATTAACTGTAAAAACTATTAATTCTTTCAGTGTTTAACCCTTTAGAACCCAGCGTAGCGACGGCGCTACGTTTTGCATATTGATTTTTGATTGGCTGTAGATTTTAAACCAGATAAGATAGATCATAATTCTTTTTGCATATAAAATCTGGGGAGTTACACTAACATTTCACACATTCACCAGGTCTCAGGGTGCTTTTTCGTTGCAGTGAGGGGTTTGTAAAAATACACAATAAAGCGCACACAACAAAACTCTTTATAAACCAGACCACCGGTATTTGGAGGACTTCTTACGTTGAAATAAGCGTCATCACGTTGTGGCCATGACCTGTCACATGATTCTTATGCGTCCATACCCGAGAGGCTCCCGTCCCACTCAACAGGAAGTGACATTGTTGCCGGGAGTTGTAGTTTTTCAGGCGACAACTACAACTGTAGTTTTCGGCTGCAGCCTGCACAGATACCAGCTCTCACTCGTTTCAGTTCCACTTTTTTTCTTTTTTTTTTCTTTTTTTTTTTTTACAAAAACATTCAGACACACAGCCCCCCCACACACACCAGACATCCACCACGGTCCGTGTACGGATCTGGTAATTGGATTTTCCGTTCTGAAACGGGTATTGAAAAACAAAAAACGAGTGGTTATTTGATTCTAGTTTTCAAATGCAAAAATTAAAATTGAAATACAAGGCGTTTTTCCATTTCATGATCAAAAAGGGATATACGATTTTTTTTTTAAAATGCTTTGATTTTCGTTTTATATTTAGAATAACAACAAAGTAAAATCAGTAAGAGACAGAAACGACAAAAGGTCAGGTTTTTTCATTTTCTGAGACCGGAAGTGGTCATCAGGAAGTGTAGAGCCAAACAGAGTACGGTGCATAGACTGTATATACATTTTTTTCCGTGAGTTTTCATGGTCAAAATGAGAGATCAGGTGGCCGATCTTAAAATAAATCAATATTGATTTTTTTTATAGAGCATTAAAGTTTTGCGAAGCCAGGGGGCGGGACTACTTGATTGACAGTCTGGTCTGGAATGATTGACAGGTCCTATGGAGGAGGCAGCAGAGACTCTGTTCTCCTCCTTTGGATTAATTCTGATATAATAACTGTTGGTTTATTTATCGGTGGAGCAGCAGAACATTTTCCACAGACAGTTTTCCTGCCCGTTGGCTTGTTTTAACCAGTTTTCTACCTTCGGCTGATTCTATCAACAGACACTGAAAGGACTCTGATAGTTCGGTAAGTAAATGTTTACTTTCGTATCGGTGCCGCTTTTAATGGACTTTATATGCAACTTTAGTGTCAGATGTAATGTGTGCCATGCACTCCAGATGTTGGTGGAGTTTATTTCAGTGTGTGTTGACCAGAGAAGAAAGTTAGCATAGTAAATATTAGCTTTAATGTTAGCGATGCTAACCGAGCTAGCTGCTCAGTCTTAGTCTGATTAAAGCTAACGTAGCATCAAGCTAATGCGTTGAGTTTCATGTAAACAGCTGAAGTGTGTTGTGTTCCTGTAATGTGGTTCATTAAGTTCATAAAACTGTGGCTGGCTGACATTAATGTAACGTTCAGGAAACTTAAATGTGATTAAAACAGTAATGTTAATGTTCTAGTTGTCAGTAATCAGCTTTAATTTGACACTAAAACAGACTCTGATAGTTTTAAATGACATCAGTTTCATTAATTTGTTGAAAATTGTCTCATTTGTTGTTGTGATGTTGCTGATTCATTAAAAGCAGATGATCCATGTTGAAGATACGTTTAGTTCTAGTATCAGAAGTACAAGAAGGAAAATGGAAGTTTAGTTCTGCTGCATCAAAGATTTCAGGATTAAAATAACTAAATGAGTCTTTATGCCTCAAACTTTATTTTTACAATAAAGAAATAATGAAATAATCACAGATAATAAAAATATAAATAGCAGAGAAAACCTGAGAGAATAATTTCCTGAAAAGTCTGTGAAGGAAAAGCAGCTTTTTATCCTGAAAGATCAGAATCTGCTCCAACATCTGCATCTGACAGCATCAAGTCAACCAGAAAGAAAAGAAAAAAGAAAATGACTTCTTTCTGATCACATATGTTCCGCTGCGCACAGTCTGCTGCTGCTCACATTCTTCACATTTATAGTCCACTTTTAAAAGTTCAGCAGACAGGTGTTCTGCTTTGGAGTGTGACGATGTCATTGGTGATGTGGAGAGTGAAGTTTCCATTTCACCCACAGCGTGCTTTAGGGCAGCCGGGTCGGACTTGATGTTTGAAATACTGACTGACAGCTCAGATTTAACTGTCTGCAGTTCCGTTTTGATGGGTGTTAAACTTTCACTCAAAGCCACCAGGAGCTGGGTCTTTAAAATAACCGCCGTCTCGTTACAGAGTGAAAGCAGCAACTCCTTAAGGTCAGAGATTGCAGCATCTGAGGGCCTCTTCAAAAGAAGATGTAGTTGATGAAGGCGTTCTGGAGCAGGACCAGAAAGACCACGACCAAGCAGCCTTGAGATCTTAGGCAGCATCTCCCTGAGGTGGGTGTCAACGGTGTTCACGGTCAGGTCTGTGGTAATCCCGTCAAAAAACAAAACAGAAAAAAATCTAGATTATAAATCAACATGTAACCAAAGCACTCTGTGTATAATGCCATAGTATAGGATGTAGTTCAGAAAACGTCAAAGTATAGTATACTTTACTCAAGAATAACATAGTATGGCCTGTAGTTCATGGTATAGCATGTCGGAAAAAAACACAAACTGAATATTATGTGGTTCAAAAAGTGCAAAATGATAGGATGTTGCCTAAAATTGTCATGTATGGTATGTGGTTCAAAAAATGTCATAGTGCAGTATATTGTCAAAATAGTATGTTTTTCAAGAAAACATCAGAGTATATGTCGTCTAAAAAATGCCATACAATAATATTTCATTGCACAAGTAAAAGTACAGTAATTTTTAAAACTGTTCAAATTCTTATATGTTGCTAAAAAACAAAAAAAAAACTAAAACAAAAAAAGGTCATAGTAATATGTCAATTTAAAAATCCTATAGTATAGAGTGTCGCCCAACAAACGTCATAGTATAGCATGTCACCCAAAAAATGGCATAGTATAGCATGTCGTCCAAAAAACATCATAGTATAGCATGTCGCTCTAAAAACGTATATCCTTTGGTCCAAAAAACGTCGTAGCATAGTATGTCATCCAAAAAACATCATGGTATAGCATGTCGCTTTAAAAACGTCATAGTATAGCATGTCACGCTAAAAACGTCATAGTATAGCCTTTGGTCTAAAAACGTCATAGTATAGCATGTCGCTCAAAAAACGGCATTGTATAGTCTTTGGTCCAAAAAACGTGACAGCATAGCATGTCGTCCAAAAAAACATCATAGTATAGCATGTCTCTTTAAAATTGTCACAGTATAGCATGTCGTCCAAAAAACGTCAGAGTATAGCCTTTGGTCTAAAAACATCATAGTATAGCCTTCGGTCTAAAAACATCATAGTATAGCCTTTGGTCTAAAAACACGATAGTATAGCATGTCGCCCAAAAAACGTCATAGTATAGCATGTCGTCCAAAAAACGTCATAGTATAGCATGTCGTCCAAAAAACGTCATAGTATAGCATGTCGCCCAAAAAACGTCATAGTATAGCATGTCGTCCAAAAAACGTCATAGTATAGCATGTCGCTCTAAAAACGTCATAGTATAGCATGTCGCTCTAAAAACGTCATAGTATAGCATGTCGCTCTAAAAACGTCATCGTATAGCACGTCGCTCTAAAAACGTCATAGTATAGCACGTCGCTCTAAAAACGTCATAGTATAGCATGTCGCTCTAAAAACGTCATAGTATAGCATGTCGCTCTAAAAACGTCATAGTATAGCCTTTGGTCCAAAAAACGTCATAGTATAGCATGTGGCTCAAAAAACGTCATAGTATAGCATGTCGCTCTAAAAACATCATAGTATAGCCTTTGGTCCACAAAACGTTGTTATGTCCTGGCTGTCTGAAGTAGGTGAGGAGCAACACCAAAACAGTCCAAACGCTGGTTTCCAGAGGGTTAGACGAGTATTTATTTGAAAGAGTAAGTTTACAACAACACAACATGTGAAGGGGTTAAAAGCAAATGGGTGTTAGTAAAATAAAAATAAATAAACAGAACTAAAAGTGAACTTCATGTTGACATTGAAGGGCATTCCAACCAGGAACAAAGTAAAAGATAATCAATACGAAAGAAAAACCTCTTCCTGTTCACCTCTTCAAGCCTAAAAACACACCGCAGTAGCACCCTAAACTAAAACTACAAATGGGTTCCCTGTTTTCCTTTCTGAACAAGTCAAAGGTCCCTCTCTATCTCCCTACACATCCACCAACCACTGGAACACATCTCCAAAGTTCTGCCGGGCCAGCTCAGCTTCCCCTCAGAAGAAGTTCCACCAGATGAAGGAGCCTTTTGAGAGGCAGCTGGCATCGTGATTGGACTGTACTTTGGTCTGTTCCAATCCAGCTTCAGCTCCAGAGACGGCAGGCGGGACGAGTCAACGGAGGCCAGGTGGACGAAGGCATGCAGCTGAGTACAATCCAGAAAACAACAGAGGAGGAGTGCAGTGGTCCAGAGCCAGAACAACCAGAGTAGCATCGTATGTCTCTTAGAAAACATCATAGTATAGCCTTTGGTATGAAACAATGCCATCATATACATCGTATATTGTACAAATAACAAGTCAAAGGAAAGAGACATACATTGTAGAATTGTAGTAATTGTGGGCTGACTGATTTACTGATTATCAGTATTTTATTTTATACTGATTTATGGTAATAAATACATTTAAAAATGGCGCTACTTTGGCTCTGAACCTTAATCTACCTGTGGTCGCTCTGTCTTCTGGAGTGATTTGATTGGTTATACGTCACGAATAAAACTCCTTTAACTTAACATCTGTAAACAAAACATAAACATATCAAGAAAGTTTTCTGTTAAAGTTTGTGTTCTTCTAAGTTTAACTCCAAGAATTTAAATACTTTCATTTACTGCAAATGAATATCGACTCCAAATGTCTCAGTAATAATCATTATCAGCCTTAAAAACCCACAAAACACCCCTCTATACTCGACCACACTTAGTACAGTCCGGTTCCCCCTTCTATAAATCTGCTTGGAATCGTCCACTTCCTGTTTGTCAAAGTGGCCTTCTACCTGGACAGGTTTTGTTGGAGCTCATGCAGCAAACATTTTGGGTAACTGCACTTTAATATGGATGGATGACACTGAATTAGAGTCTGTTTTCATGAGACTGAGTTAAGATGTGTAGCTGTCATTAAATAGGAAATTATTTCTCAGAATTTACAGAGGAAAGTCTGAAATGTTTGCTAGGTTAGCATCCCACATGTTGTTTGGCTCAGCTAAAGCTAACGCTCTCCAACTTCTGGATCTCTTGAGTTGCTTGTTATTAAAATATCTTGCTAGAGGTGCTGAAGCTCAGAAAGTCTGAGATGTTTGTTCAAAATAAGCTCATTCTCAAGTCTTATCTGAACTGTCCTCTTTTGTTTGAACTTTCCCTAAACTTAGGAGTTAATGTAAGAGCAGCACATCCAGACTCAGTCTCATTTATGTAGAGATTAAACTTCAGTGTCATTCATTGATGTTAAAGTGCAGTTTTTCAAATGTTTGTTGCACATGCTCCCGACCAAACCAGTCCAGGTGGAAGACGATGTGAAGAGAAAGCTCCAGAGGATGAATATCACACATTTACGTTGGAAATAAATGTCCTTTAATTTGACATTGTCATGCAAATGATGTTCAAATCTTTGAGTACTTTGCTGATGTTTGTTTCTAAATGTTTTTTGACACTCGGCCCCAAAGATTAAAACCTGCGGCTCACAAGCTGCAACAATTCACACATTATCAACTATCTTTCTGACTAAGATAAAAAGTGAAAAACTGCCTGATTCCTGCATCATGAATGTAAATCTTTTTGGTTTTTATGACAGTAAACTGAATATATTTGGGTTTGACATTTATAAACCAAAACAAGAAATGAATTACTGGAGAAAACAGATTAATGGTCAAAGAAAATGTGTTTTCCAACATATATGGCTGAATTAAAATATGACAAAGTAAGAAATTTTAACCTCTTGACTAATCCAATTATTTTGTTTTTAAGAGACTAATCGACAACTAAAATAACTTTCTCCACTAAAACTAATAAACATGAGGTCAAATAGAAGGAAGAGTTTTAAATACTGCAGTCCCACGATGACAAGAATAAAGTTTGTCAACAAAAAGTAAATCTGCTGGTGGATTCCATTAAAGTCCTAATAAATGATAATAAAGTGTGATACTAAAGGTTTGTGGTGCTAAAAATGTCAAAGTAAAGATATGAAGTTGAACATCTGGATGGAGGGTGATAAAAGTTGATCTTCTTTCATTTCTCTGGAGCAACTCCATGGATTTTATGGATGGTGGTTAAAGACCTGCTCTTCTAGTTCCTTCTAGTCGCTGTAAAAAGTCAGTCCATCCTGGCCGACTTCAACACCTCTTCATGACAACTTGTTCTGCCTCGGACCTCGTGGAAACTCCAGAAACTCGGGAAAACCCGTGGAGACTCGAAGAACTCGTGGAGACTCGAAAAACTCGTCGGGCGGGGGAAGGTGTGGTGGGTGGTGGGGGGAGGTGGGGGAGTAGAGGGGGGAGGCCGCCACCCACCTCCCCGCCTACTCTCCGCCCTGACTCCACCCAGACTCCGCCTTGGCTCCGCCCATGTGGTCACTTCAGGAACTACAATGCCAAAGGGACGACGAATTTATTTCTTTTCATCTGATCTGTAGCTCAGTGAGTTAAGGATTCGCCTATGGAGCTGCAGGTCGCTGGTTCAAAACCAGACACTTCTTAAATTTTCATCGAAATCCTGACAATGACAAAGAAAGAAAAGTGCCGGTGGTGGGTCTTGAACCTGCGACCCTCCGCTTGGTAGTCTGTCTTCTTATCCCCTGAGCTATACGCTCAGATACTAATTCTTCTTTTTTTTGCGCATTTATCATCTATTTTTTGTCGTTTTCGAGTTTTTTTTCAACTCGAGTCTCGACTCGACCGTTTTTCTCAGGAGGTTGGACTTCGGCCTTTGTGCTGGAGGGTGGAACCCTCAGTTCCAAGACTTTCCAAAGCCTCCACACCTCCCGAGTCCTCAGGACCTGAGCTTTCACACAGTCTGAGGGCTGAAATTTTCTAAGTCCCACAGTAGTTCCCTGTTAGTTTGAACCTTCAGACAGTCCAAGGACTGAAATCCTCTAAGTTCCTGAGTAGTTCCCTGTTAGTTTGAACCTTCAGACAGTCCAAGGACTGAAATCCTCTAAGTTCCTGAGTAGTTCTCTGTTAGTTTGAACCTTCAGACAGTCCAAGGACTGAAATCCTCTAAGTTCCTGAGTAGTTCTCTGTTAGTTTGAACCTTCAGACAGTCCAAGGACTGAAATCTTAAAGGTTTCTCAGTACTTCTCTGTTAGTTTGAACCTTCAGACACTCTGAGGACTGAAGTTTTAAAAGTTTCTCAGTACTTCTCTGTTAGTTTGAACTTTCTGGTTAACAGAAGCCTTAAAACTTGTGACCATGAGTCTTGATTTCACATTTAGACCATCCATCTGAGTTCTTCTCAGACCTTCACCTGTGGGTTTTTTAGAAATCCTTAACAAACTTTGATTCTCTTCACTGAACAGTAAAGTTTGTGGAGATGAGAAGGTAACATTAGTTTGATCAATGCCTTCAACTACTTGTAGACTTTATCTGGAAAGCAGTTTTCTGAAATGAGTTCTTAGTAAATCTGTCCACAATCAAACCAAGAACATAGAAAGAGGAAATGTTTGAAGCAACAACTTGATGTTTTCATTTCAGACTAGAAAACGCTTTCAGAACTTTATCTGTCTTTGCTCTTTTTGATCGTTTTATTGTCCCTTCTGTTTAATTTGATCTTCTAAAGTCTAACTGGTGTCTTTTCAAATGTTTTGTCTTTAGTTTGATTCTTCTTAAATGTTTAGTTTTGCTCTTTTCTCACCTTTTATTCTTTTCTAATGTCTGATTTGATTTCGAAATGTTTTGTCTTTTTAATGTTTAATTGTTTCTTCAAATGTTTTATCGGCTTGTTTGAATTTTTTTTCTTTCCCAATATTTAATTTTTCGATTAAATCTTTGTTTTTTCTTTTTAAATGTTTTACCACCTTTTAACGTTTAATTTTCTTTTTAAATGCTTCATTGTGTTTTCTGTTTAATTCCTATTTGAAGTTTTATTGTCTTTAAGATTTAATTTTATAATTAAACATTTACTTTTTTAATTAAATGTTTTTGCTTTTTAAAGGTTTAATAATCTAATTAAATGTTTTGTATTTTTTTAAATGTTTAATATTCTTCTTGTTTAATTGTATTTTTTAAATGTTTAATTATCAAAAATATTTTATCTGTAATTTTTAATATTTGTATTTTAAAAATTTTGTTTAATTTCATAGTTACATGTATTGCATCTTGTTTAATTATCTAATTCAATATTTTGTCTGTTTAATATAATGTAATTGTATTTAATGTTTAACTATATTAAACAGACAAAATATTGAATTAGATAATTAAACAAGATACAATATATGTAACTATGAAATTAAACAAAATTTTCAAAATACAAATATTAAAAATTACAGATAAAATATTTTCGATAATTAAACATTTAAAAAATACTTTTTAATAATAAAAACTTTTTTTAAAAGTTTTATTGTATTATTTTTTTTCCTTTGATTTAATTGCTTTTTGTTATGTAGTTTATTTCTTTAATCTTTTTTCTGTCAAGATTTTAACCCCAACCTTAAAAATGAAATAAACCCTTAAATCACAATGAAAATACTTCTGTTGTCACAATCATGAGTTAGTCAATTATTCAGTTTATCAATTCAGCTTTATTTGTTTAGCACCTTTTACACAGATGACAAAACTAAACAAGCAAAGAGAAAAAACTATGCTAAGACTATGATTAAAACTCAAAAACATTTCAAAAAATAGATTTAACATGGTAATAAAACATGTGTCCAGGGGATGGAGGGAGTTTATTGAAGTCTTCTTGGGCTCACATGGGAAATCATTTAAAATATAAACTTGATATTCAGTCTAAGGAAACTGCAGAGCAACAGAAGAACCAACAATATCTCCTGTTTTCTCCTTTAATGAGTCGACTCTTCTTGTGCTTTCAGACCAAAGAACTACAGACTCTTCACAACCTGCTCAAACTCTTGGTACAGGACCTCACCACACGGGTCAAGAAGGTTTCCATCTCATTTCTACTCTGAAGCTCACCTTCTCCTGCTCAAACTGCTGACAAATGTTTCTGCTGCTCTAAAGTCTGGTCTCCAGAACTTCCTAAAAACTCTCAAAGTCTCTTCTGCTGCAGGTTGCTTTGTAGAACTGTTCCAGAAAACCTCACTAAACCACATGGAGGGGCCTCAAGATAGTCGTCCAAATGAAACCATACAAAAACCAAACTAGCACAACCCAAACGCTAAAGTCTCCTGCAGCCTACCAGAGAAGCTCTGAGAACAGAGAATCAGGACAGGAACTCTTACCTTCTGGACAACCAATGCTGGTTCACAAACAAGAATACAGAATGTGTCTGACCAAAAACCTCTGAAGACTCACTACAGCCAAGATAAAGACACAACTCAGCTGCACCAAATCCACTAATCACTGCACACATAAGAACCATGTGGTAACTGTGGCTAAAGAACCACATTTACCAAGACAACTATCCAGTACAAAGCCCTAAAACACACCAAGAAACACATTAAAGACAATTTTACTGCTGGAAGCTGCAAGCCAACGCCTAAAAAACAAACTAAAGCAATGGAGCCAAACCCGGTTCACTGGTGGAGAGAAGCAGAGGAAATGTTTGTCTGCAGCTAAATAAAGCAGGAAGACACTGAGCTGCTCAGGTGTTCCTGATAACACCTAGCAGCCACCTGGACAGCCAATAAGAACACAGCTTCCTGGAAGTCCAGAGGGCTGGGTTAGTGAAGGAAATTTAGTTTAATATAGTTGAGGCAGAAAGTTAACAAAGAAAGTTGAAAACCACCTTCTGATACCCGAAATCTTTGTTTTCACACAAAGAACGCCTGAACATGTTAAACTGGTTTCATAGTAGAACCATCATTGTAAAAACGTCATAGTATGGTGTGTTGCTCAAAAAACATTACGACCCGGCTGTCTGGGGTCGCCGAGGAGCAACACAAAAACAGGACAAATGCTGGTTTCCAGGGGGTTAGGCAGCTATTTATTTGAAAGAGTATGTTTACAACAACACATGTGAGCAGAAAAATCACAGTCTGTCTTTCGTTCAGCTGAAAATATTAGTTTTTGTCTTTTTTTATTGACCAAACTTTTCAGGAAGTAGATGAAGAATAATTAAAGCTCTCATGTAGAAGTCCAACTTATTTTGGATCCTTGTGGAGAGTTTAATCTTAGAGTTTGTACAGCTGTTGAGTTTTTAGAGTCACATGGATTGTTTTGACATTTAATAACTGATTCCTAAAATAAAATTACAGTTGTGGATTTCTGTCATTTAGTCTGGACTAAACAAATAACAGCAGCATAAATCTCAAACATCATTATGAGGAGTCTGGATTGAGGTTTCTCACTTGATAATGATCAAAACATGAAATTTAGGTTGGTTTAAAGGAATATTGCACCTTAAATCTTTGAATGTTGACCTAAAAGGAAGTATTCCACCTACAAGGTCCTCAAACATCCACCTTAAAGGAACATTCCACCAAAAACCCTTGGACATGCACCTAAAACGTTGGTTTAACCGAGTATTCCATCCAAAATCCTCAAAGAGACCTGAGGGGCTGGTTAAAAGGAATATTCCACCTAAAACCTTGAATATAGACCTGAAAGGGTGGTTTAGAAAAAATCCTTCAGTGTAGACCAAAAAAGTTAGTATGGAGGAATATTCCACCTGAAATGTAGACCTGAGAAGTTGGTTCGGAAGAATATACCATCCTAAACATCCTTAAATGTAGACTAAAAGACAGTTTGGAAGAGAATTCCACCTAAAATCCTCCAATGTAGACCTAAAAGGTAAGTTTAATGGTATATTCCACCTAAAATTCACTACTGTAGACCTTGGAGGTTGGTCTGATGGTATATTCCACCCAACATCCTTGAACATAAACTTAAAAAGTTCGTTCAAAGGAATATTTCACCTAAAATCTTTCAATGCAGACCAAAAAATCTTGGTGTAAAGGAGTATTCCACCTTAAATGTAGACCTAAAGGATGGTTTGGAGTAATATTCTACTCTAAAATCTTCCAATGTAGACCTAAAAGGTTGATCTGATGGTATATTCTACTCAACATCCTGGAACGTTTACCTAAAAGGTTGGTTTAATGGTATATTCCCAGAAGAACCCTTGAACATCAGGCTTAATGGTATATTCCACCCAAAATACTTGTACATATACCAAGAAGTCAGTGTAAAGGAAATGTAGACCTAAAAGGATTGTTTAAAGGAATATTTAAACGATTATTTTCATTATTTAATAATCTGTTATCAGTCAGAACCCTGGCAAACTTATTTTCATCAGTTTTTTTTAGTGGAAGTCACAAATAAAGGAGCTCTTGGTTTTTCCTGGCGTTACTGAGTCAAAAGCTGCTGTTTCAACACAGATACGTTCACTTACATCCACAAACCTCTCAGCACTCAAACACCCACAGACAGGCGGCCGGCTGGACCGAGGCTCGGCGGCGTCCTCAGACCCACGAGTCGGGGAGTCGGGGAACTTGTTGGTCCGGTTTGAAGGCCTCCATGTGGTCCAGTAGAAGTCCACGTAGTCGGTGTTGGCTTTGAACCACAGCGACTGGCTGCCATCAGGTGGACCGGCTCGTCCTCGTAGGGCTCCTCCTGTAGCCTTGAGGGGACCACAGGAACGTTCAGTAGCTGTTGGAGTTCTTCCTGTCAGGCTTGTGGTAGAACGGCTCTGAAGAATCTTGTATTTGTCTTATCTGGAACAATCTAACAGCCTAAACTGTTAACAGCGGTGTAAAGAAGCAAACACACAGGCATAGATTAGGACTCAAACTAGATTTATTTTAGAAAACAAATCAGCTTAGAGGCATTTGTTCACACATGTGGATGAATAGGAGGCCGTCCAATCAGATTTGAGGTCTTCACTCTGTAGGTTGTTTGTTTGGTGAGACTCTTGGACCTCCATCAGCTGACGTGGATGTTTGATGGTCTTCTTCTCTAGTACCAGATGATTCATCCATGAATTCAGCAGCTACAGACTGAAATGAAGCTCATGCTGCTGTTATTGAATTCCTGTTCCAGATCAAATGTTCAGAGCTCACCTTGAATGCAGCCGTCTGCTGTCTGATAGTTTTTCTCATTGTAGTCTTCAATAAAGTCTTTTTCCTCATGTCAGGATGTGGTGAGACTCTTTCTCAGTCTCTGCAGACGTCCCTCATTGTGCATCTCCAGAGAAGAAACAGAAAAACTGGTCACTGCTTCAGCATCAAATGCTCTTCAGCATTGAGAGTGTTTTAGGAATTCATTCATTGTGTTGTGAACTTTGAAGGAGCAGAAACTTTACAGCTGCCAAAGATATGAGCTCCAATTCTGGATGTTTTAGGAAATCAAATTCATCAAATGAACACTTGATTTTTGCTGATAACTCTCATTAAATTACTGAAGAAATCCAACATAAAAACCTGTAAACTCTCAGGCAGCTTTTGTTAAAGTTTGTCTATAATTCTATCATCATGTTCTGGAACCAGGACTCTGCAGAAGTTCCTTCAATCAGATACTTGTGTGTTTCTATTTAATGCCTCAGGTTTGAACGTACAGCAGAGGATTAGAAAGGAGTGATTTTAATATTTAAATCAGTCCAGTAAATGTTTGGCGTGAAAATTATTAAAATTTTGATTTAGATAGATTTGTGTCAAATAATATTGTAGAGTCTCACTTAAATATATCCAAATGAGTTCAGTGTATTTACATTTTATAGAATATTTGATTTCTTAATCTCAATACTGTAGGGTCTGACCCTAAATATTATAATAATGATGTCAATTTAAATAATGTTTTAGTGCAGAGTCATAAACTTTAATCAGCTAAACTTACATAATAAATATCACTGCACAATCTTAACCTGAACATTCATATTATTGAAGTAAATTTACATAAATCATGATATTCTAGAGTCTTAACTGGAATATTTCTAACATTAATCTTTTTGTATTGTGCTGATAAACAACAATAACCCGACTTTCAGATAATATTTATTGTCTGTGATTGTGAGACTAAATTCCTCCACATTCTGGAACTGGACTGCATTTCCCAAAATGGAAACATGGACAGAATTTAACACTCATGTATCCATGGCAACGCTAACGTTTCTGCTTCTTACCAAAGTTCACAACACAAGTAAAGATTTTAATGTAAAACTTCAGGGATGACTGCTGACCATAAGTATTCTGATCAATACTTCATGATCAATATCAGGACAGATGTTACAACTCCAGCTGTTGCATTAGACTGCAGTTATTCACAGAGAAATTAAAACATCACATTCATCATAAAAACTAGATGGGACTTCATAGGATAACGTTATATTTTATACCGACAAATCAAAGTAAAGATGGTTTTACCTTAGCTGACATGTTTCAACTGCAGTCTTCTTCAGAGCGTCATCCGACGTGTCCTTTTTTATCATGGGACCGGTCTGACCAATCTGTCAGAATCTGTCAGACTGGCCACGCCCCCCGCCGTCCGGTGGTCTCTGGAGGATGGAATCCCAGGTATGCGAGAGGGTGTAGACCCCCTCGTCCCGGTTCATGGAGCAGCTCGCCCGCTTCCTGATCAGGCCGTAATGTTGCACATTACAGTCTGACAATCCAACACCATCACAGTTTTCATCTGGTTGTTTTGCTCCAACATGCTGTGAAGTTCAGTTTTTACCTGAATCAATACAGAGATTCTATTTCCAGCCAAGACTGAAATAAAAATTAGAATGTTATGAGGTTATTAATGCAACTAATCCTTTCAGATGGAAGGATTTACTTCTAAGTTTTAATTCAAGTTTCAGTTGGAGCACATTGCATTCACAAAGAAAAACAGTGATACCTTCATAGCAACATTTAATAAACCTAAAGCTTCCCTGTTGGCTCATTGGTGGAGTTTGTTACTGAGCATCTGAACCTTAAATCCAGTGAGACGACCATCTTCAGTCGAGGCCAGTCAGAGAACTTCAAGACCTTCCATCAGCTGGACCAGATGTGGCATCATCTCCCTCTGAACATCTGGATGACAGGAGAAAAGACAGAAATCAAACACAGATCACAGAAATACAATTTATTCACTTTCATCACTTTATAAAAGTAGCATGAACTTTATTAAAACTTGACAACATCAGTAATGAAAGTAAATGTTTTTATCTTGTGTTGAAGCTAAATTTAAAGTCAATTTTAATGACAGTTTATCCTGAGAGGAGTGAGAATGGAGCTTTTCTTTCCTTTTTAGAATATTCCCTCAAAATATTCTGTTTATTATTGGCTGTAGAAGCATTTTTCTTTACTTATTTTTAAATACCTCAGACTGATACACTTTGCTGGTTTGCAGATAATTTCATGTACAATGACAATAAAGATCTTCTATTATAACATATTTTGCTAAAACAAGAACTGCAAACCTTCTCAACCATCTCTCAGGCTGCAAAATTCCAACTGCACCCAAGAATTATCTGATGAAGTTATTATTATAATCTTTACTGAACCAGCCCTGGAATTAATAAAGATCTGTATATGGATATGATTTTCTCTGATGGAACCACTATGGAAGCCGTAGTAACAATTAACCATCCTTTGAAGGGAAAGATTAGGTCTTCTTCAGGTGGATAAAAAAATGCTCTCCCTTAAAAAACAAAAAAAACTGCATACAATAAAGTAAATCTCTTCTGCACTGCACACATACTACACTTTTGTATAACTCTGGATGTCAGAGTAAAGGCAGACAGATCCACCAATCAGCCACAACATTCTGACCACTGACAGCTGAAAAGAACAACATCCATCATCTTGTTCTAATGCAACGTTCTGCTGGGAAACCTTGACGTTCATGTGGATGTTTGACATGTACCACCACCTAAACACTGCAGGACAAACAACCCCCTAGTCTCCATGGCAACAGCATTCCTTGATGCCAGCTGCCTCCCTCAGCAGGACAAACTAAACTGCTCAGGAGTGGTCCGAGGAACACGACAGAGCTAAGCTGTTCACCTGGGTTCCACACTCCCCACATCCAGATCTGATGGAGCATCTGTGGGATGGTCCAGGATCAGCCTGGTCTAGGTAGGACCCACCCTGCAACCCACAGGATCCACAGAATCCACAGGACATCCCCAGAGGTTCTGATGAACCACTGGGTCAGAGGAGTTTTAGCAGCATAAAGGGACCAACACAGTGTTAGTCAGGTGGTCAGAATGTTATACGGTTATATTGTCATGCTGATTATATGATCAGTAAATGTTACCATCAATTATAACGTCCACATTGATCAGGAAAAAACAACTATCAGTTCATTCAGAAACTGTGGGGTTAAACCTAAAAACACAGACCTCAACAGCAGTTTGTTTCAAAGCAGAACACCAGCTGGTTTTCATTAAAGAAGCTTTCAGAGCAACAATTAAATGACAGTTTTGTTCTCATTAAGTTCAGAGTCAGCCAAAATAATGTACACACATCAGGAAAAGAAAAACTTTTATAAATATTTCATTTGTATAAGTACTTCTATACATACAGATTCCTTTTTCTAAGTTTGATCAAATCACGATAACTCTGTGTCCTGTTGTACGATGTTTTCCCAACAGATGGCGCTACCCTCATGAATGGAGCATCAACAAGTGACGTCTACAACACAACAGAAATGTCTGGAAGCCAGTGGCCACCACTTTGAGCACCTCTTGTAATTGTAGAGGCCAAAGATAACTTTTATTAATCTTGTGATGTCTGAATAAATTTGGTATTGAAATATTTATGCAAGTTTTTCTTTTCCTGATGTGTGTAAACATTACTTTGGCTGACTCTGTATGATGGGTTTCTGACAGGTCACCAGGCAACATCTTTTTATAATAATGACAAACATACCTGCATTCTACAGGAGTGATTTTCCTCATGTGCAGGTAAAGATGTGTGAGGAGCTTAGAGATGACAGGAGCAGGAGTCATCCTCACTAATTCAGCTTCCACCTAGAAACAGAAAGACCACAAACAAAAACACTGATATACTCTCAAACGTTCAACCTCACAGCCTCAAAATATCTGTTTAGGAAGTGTTGTGTTCCTAAATTCTTCCGTAAGCATTGACAGACATTCTCTTACAAGGTTGTGTAAAAAGCAGCCTGTCCTCTGAGCTACTGAAAAATTTTCCTGAACAAAGTTTCTACGTGTAAATCAGCTCAACAAAAACTAAAGCCTCAGTCAGAGATAACAGGTACCGCAAATTATAAAGAACTTTCTTTGTTAACTCAGACTTTCTGCTTCAACCTCACAGAAAAAGGGGAGTTTAACTCGTCAGGTGACTGAAAATGAACGGCTTGTGCAGTTCTAGATCCAAAAGTAGGATGTTTTAACTCATGTTTTACTACAAATACATACAGTAATAAATAAATACAATGGCTGGTTGTTAGTTTATTCACTATTAATGTCACTTTATATACTGGATTGAACTTGAGCAGTGGAAGAGAGAAGGAATTTAATGAAATTATGGAGATTCAGAGAGGTAATGTTGCGCAATGTTAAGCGCGGTTTAATTCAAACCAGCTGAATGTTAAACTTCAGTGCAGCTCAAATGGTTTCAGTTAACCTTAAAGTAAAATAACTTTTTAAAAGCTCAAATACACAGCAGAGAAATACAGGTTGAGAAGGTCTTTCTAATAATGACGGACAGCTGTGGCAGCAACTAACACAGGTGTTCAGCGGTAAGTTAGCCACCTGTGTTTATTAGCCCGCTAGCTAACTTAGCCGCTTAGCTAGCTAACGCGTCCGGACCAACTGCTCAAACACGACAAAACACAACTCTTCACAAGTCGCTGACTTAACGTACAACAAAACAACGCTACTGGTTAGAAGTATTTATCTTCTTACCGTGTTTTACTCCAAGAACAAGATCAACAGCAGCCAGAGATGCCACCAGACATGCCGACCATAGATATACAGAGACTTGATCCGCTAGCGCGCTGTCTTCTATATTATCTGTCTGACCAATCACTGCTCTCTGGCTCCGCCCTCTGAGAATCTTGTTGTTGTTTCGCTCCACACTTGCTGATGACCATTTCCGGTCTCAGAAAATGAAAAAACGGACCTTTTTTCGTTTCTGTCTCTTACTGATTTTACTTTCTTGTTATTCTAAATATAAAACGAAAATCAAAGCATTTAAAAAAATCGTATATCCCTTTTTGATCATGAAAAGGAAAAACGCTTTGTATTTAAATTTTAATATTTGTGTTTTAAAACGAAAATCAAATAACCACTCGTTTTTTGTTTGTCAATACCCGTTTCAGAAGGGAAAATCCAATTACCAGATCCGTACACGGACCCACCACACACACACCTTTGACACACTTCCACACATTAGTTGTGGAGCCGCGAAAACCTGGTCGCGCCAAACTATTTACATCTGGAGCAAAGCTCTCCAGCAAACTCCAGTCGGATGAAGAGTCCAGCCACTCATCTGGCCCGGATTCTGCCACCAGCGCGGATGAAGCCGATCTTATCGAAGGAATTGATCATTCCAGTGACATGTAAGTCTGTATTCATGACAAGTTGTTTGTTTTGAGTTGGACAAAAGTAAAGAAAGTATAATATACATGGAACGCCGCCGAAAGCATTCCGCGCAAAATACGCATCATTTTTACAAGTCATGTGCTGCGCACAGCTAATGTACCACGTAACTTTTTCTGTGTGCAGCATTTACAATGTTGGGAAGGAGGAGGAGGAGGAAGAGGAGAGAATGGAGGTCTCCTGCTGTCCTGGTACCCAGCGAGAGGTAGAGGGACAGACCGCCTCCAGCCAGGAGACGCTGCAGCAGCCGCTCCACCAGCGAGCGCTCCGGGCCAGAGGCGCTCCCTACAGCTGGCTGGAAAACTGAGAAGGAACCTGACAGCTTACCTTCTCTGCCACATTTCCTGCCCAAAAGGAGGCCAGGTGTCCAGCCACCTCTGTCAGAATATGTGGACAGCCCTTCTCCATCAGACCTGTCCAAGTACTTGGACCAGGAGACCATCAAAATACTGTTTCTGATTCAACTCAGTAATAACGATTTTCTTTTATTTTCAAATGCACTTTTTATGGTCTGACCATGGTTTTGTACATAAAATATGTGTGTTCATAAGTATCTGGCACACTTAGAAATTTGATTGCACTATTGTAAATAATTTGTTTTGATGTTGTCTCTTTGCAAATTTTGCAGTTTTGTTTATTTTTTTTTTTTACAGGTTATAAAATTGACCATATCTCAAAAAGCAAATTATGTACAGACTCCAAATAAATTTCCTGTGGTTCCAAAGGATATTGTGCAACTTTTTTACATTTACAAATCTGAGGGATACAGCTATGCAATTTCTGTATTTTGAAATATATGTGGAAAAAAACAAAACGATTTTCATTTTTTTAAGGTTTATTGCACTTTTAAGCAATTTTTTTGTAGTAGTTAAAACATAAGTCAATACATATTATTAAAAACTGGGATATCAGGGTTATTTTGATGTAAAGCAAATAAAAATACTCCAAAAAATGGCACTACAGCATGTAAAAATGTAAAAATATGTCCTGGCGGACTTGCACAATGGTGGATCTTAAAGGGTTAACACTAGTCCTGGTGATATTCTGTCTCTTATTGTTAGGGGAACCTTATGAAAACACCAAAACCAATAAATGAATGATTGCTCCTACTGACAAGGCACATTCTTCTATAGCACAGACCGCTATTGTTATTAAAAAGGTTTTAAATGCATATAAGTAGGGACCTATTTTGCCCAACAATCCCATTTACACTGTCTGCTGCTGTATACTCTGATATCAAACCAAATTTGTATTAATCAGTTGCTCAAAGTAGTCCAACAAATCCTCTGTTTTGTTCTTGCTTGAGTGTTGTTTGCTAAAAACTTTGGTGCCCAGCTGACTTAGAAAATCTGTTTCCCCTCTTTATAAACTAAACTCTGTAGCTGTGCTTTGGTTTAGAAAATGTTAATTCATAGGAACAGATTTACTTGAGCTTGAAAGTCAGATTGTTCATGGTCTTTCAATGGGTCTTTCTAATAGTAAAAAACATTAAAACAGAAAATACCAGCCCTGCCTGTTAATGTTTTTGTAGTTTTTCCCAACATTATAGGAATTTCTCATGAAACTCGTTGGTATTTGATAAAAGGCAGTAAATGTGGCAACCGTTTACCTCAGTCTAATATTCATCGCTGTTACCTGCCAACAGCTGGTGTGGTCAGTGGGTTTCTCTCAGCAATAGCTGAGCTCTAAATCAGGTTTGAAGGACTGGACATAAACATAACAGATCACAGAGAATCAGACAACAATCTTCAGCTGAGGGTTCTGAAAGATCTTAATGGACATAGAGGATGACAAAAGTGGAAGCTTTGAGTAGCTGGAAACACACATCCAGGACATGAAGATGCACTCAGATTAAAGGCTGGCTGACAAATGGTGCCTCCATAGGGTAAAGGCAAATATGGCAAAAAAAAATCCAACAAGCCAAAAGGTTCATGTTTTTTTTGAATGCACAGCTCAGTATCACCATCTACTGGTTTGTGACTTAATTACATGAGACAATTTCACCATAATACCTGATCTGTTCTTACAGAGCTGGACAAAGCAGAAGGTTCTCTGAAATATTAAAAGACTGGTTAAAAGATAAACAAATAAGTGTGACTTGGCCATAACTGGCAACATGTGGGATTGTGGAATACACAGATTATATATGCAATTTGTTTTTTTGGCGGTAAAACAGTAAGACAGCAGCTTCACTCATCTCTTTGGAGGCGCTCCAGTCTTGCTCATTGCCCAGGGTGTCCCAGTCAAATGATGGAAAATCCCCACACTGTTCTGGATGGAAATACCCTCCTCCTCCTATACAATACTGGAGACACAAAAAACAGGATTGTCAGGCTTGTATCACTTCTTGTGTTTCCTCGCTGACAGCAAAAGCCTGATAATGGATTGAAACTCACATGTTCAGAGTTACAGCCGGTTGGCTTGAGCCCAGAGCAGATAGCCATGGCTGCACGCTCATAGTTTATTGGTCTAAATGTGATGAATCCTGGTTCAGACTCCCCTGTCATATGAAAAAGAAAAAAACGTGCAACCTTCATGAGCAGAATGGTTCATTAGGACATTCTCAGCTATTTAATAATTTGAATATAATTCTCTAATTTATAAAAATATTATACATAACATTTGTGTAGCAAATATATAATTTATGGTCCCAGACATTAATCCAGATTGATATCCACATAGACCAATGACGGTGACAAAGTTCTTTATTGTCTTCTATCTCCTTTGCTACGTGAGCTTCTTACTTCTTGGTTTCGGTCCATAAAACTGTCTGGTGGACTCCTCGTCTCCAAAGTCATACACAATAGGAATGGCTGGACCTCTGTTGCTGCACGAACCAATGTTGTATCTCACTGGATATTGCTGGAAAAATGCAACAATCTCATCATGACCACTCATTCAAATAATTATTTTTGTATCACTGTTATATATTTGCATGTCGAAAATTCAGCCTGAGTCTGAGTCTTGGTGTTTGAGTTATTTATGTCCATAGTAGCCTTGCACAGTCAGATGATACTGCAGTACAGAATGGCCTCACTGCACCTCTTTACCATTCCGCTATAAAGGGAAAAACTGTCTGCCTTGTTTGCATTTCTTCAAGCCAATCACAATCATACTGGGCAGAGTGAAATGAAGGAAACAGCGACAGTGCCTCATCAAATGACGGGGAAATTGTTTTAGAGGAACATTTCCATGTACGGATTTGAGCACTGTCATTAAAATGGTTTATATACTTTTTAAGAAAATAAGTAGCAGAGCTGCCTTAGTGCATGATCCAAATCTTCTGCAAAATGTTCAGTTTTCATTGTTGATAGTTGTTCGGTAAATTCAGTGAGGGGGATTTTGAAAACAGTAACATGTAGATATCAGAGGACATAAAAACCACAGGAAAGGCATGGCCAATGGCAGGTCTTTCCCTGCAATCTACATGCAGTGAGTCAAACTATGCAAACACCAGCAACAAATGCAAAAAGATAACAGGCTTCTAATTGACAACCACACATATTTAACTTTGGGCAGAACCCATTGTGTCTCTATCTTTCTTTTGTTCTTTTTCTGCCACTGCAGTCTATCACCGCCCTGAACACCATATGATAGGGCCCATTTACTGAGGACTATCCACCAAGTCTTCTCACCAAGTTTTATGCCAGTACCTCGAGCACTATTTGTTACAATGGGTTAAAATTGGAGGTGCATTTAAGCCTGTAATGTTTAAACCATATGCCCAATTTTCAAACATAATGCACCATTGGATTCCTTGGATTTAGCCACTTCCAGTGCATGTTGATGTCAATTGTCACCACATTGGACTCCCACTATATTGGATTTTATGAAAAAGTTAAACAGCAGCACACAAATTGTTTTCCAAAATTAATTTTCACCAAAATTGGTACATACAATCTTCAGACCAACCCTCCCAATGTTATCATTGGATTTTCTATTTTCAAAAATACTCATTACATTTGTTACAGCACAGGAAGCAGCTTCATATCTCAGCAACACTTTGATCTTTTAACAACAAATGTTGATGTCGCATTACACCACTAGGGGAAAATGCAAGTGGAAAAACTATGTTTTGCATAATTACTGTTGATGTGTTTGTCCTACAGAAATGTTTTCTTGTCAAATCAACAGAAAAGCTGCTAAATCTCAGAAACTGTTCTACATATTGACACCATGCACTTGATGTATGGACTCGGCAAACATTTGTGAGGTTGTCCAAATAACTGCATCTTTTGAGCACTGAACGGCACTACAATGAGCAAATAGTCTTCAGATAAAACATATGTACGCATAACTAAGCCACTGATCATCCCAATCACAGAAAAAGGCAAACAGTAGCAGCAATCTTGACTCCTGACATTCATGTGGATGTTTGACATGTACCACCCACCTAAACTTTGTAGGTCAAGTAACCCCCCAGACCCCTCATGGCAACAGCATCATTGATGCCAGTTGCCACCCTCAGCAGGACAATGCACCCCGACACACCACACAAACTGCTCAGGAGTGATCCGGGGAACACGACAGAGCTAAGCTGTTCACCACTCCCCAGATCCATATAATGTGCCAGGATAAGTCTGATCTAGGTAGATCCCACCCCACAACCCACAGGACCCACAGAATTCACTGCCACCATCCCAGTGCCTCAGGACATCCCCAGAGGTCCTGTGTCCATGCCCCACTGGGTCAGAGGAGTTTTAGCAGCATAAAGGAGACCAACACAATATTAGGCAGGTGGTCAAAATGTTATGCCCGATTGGTGTATAATTCATGGTCCCAGACATTAATCCAGATTGACATCCACATCCACCAATGATGTTGACAAAGTTTTTTATTGTCTTCGTTTTTCTTTGCTACGTGAGCTTCTTACCTCTTGGTTTTGGTCCATAAAACTGTCTGGTGGACTCATAGGCAGGTGGTCATAATGCTATGTCTCATTGGTGTATTGGTGATGTCAGAAAAACATCAAAAGAAAGGTACTACGATAGACACCTGCTCATCTGCAGATCCTGAATTCCACTTTTATCATCTTGTCATCTGACATAAAACATAAAAGCTGCTGTAGCGACTGTGTCCTGCTGAATGGTTTGGCCCCTTAATTACTGCTTGCATCTAGACACGTTTCATTAGAATGTTGTTAGGGTTTTTTGTCTACCTGAGAATTAATTAGTGGATGGATCACTTGTTTTTTGTTTGTTGTTCCAGGTACAATTTGTGATTTAGCGAATTAGAAAATGTGGCTCTACAAAACTTAAGAAAACTGTATATGCAACAAGTAACAGCTTTTTCACCTTGGTGTCATTTGTTGTCACAAATTTCAAACATTCAGCAGTGTCTGAATCTACGCTTGTAATTAAAAAACAACTCATTTACCTGGAAGAGCTCAAAGAGGTTCCCTCCATACAGGCTGAGAAAGCGGTTGCTAGTGTGGTAGCGCAGGATGGATGCCAGGTTCCAGTGCTCCAGCGGAAAGTTGTTGGGAACGTGCCACACAGACATATCTTTTGCTGATATATCATAGTAACCTGGATTCTGTAAAAACACACACATTATTATTGTCATAACTGCAATCATGGTTGAGATTATATTTCAGTTGTTGATTCATTCAGCATTCAGTTGTCTGTCTTGAATCTAAAACTTGCCACACCTACAAAGCAGTGAAAAAGTATTTGCTCCCCTACAGATATCTTCTATTTTTGCATATTTGAATAAAAGACAAAGATAACCCAAGAAAATACAGAATGCAGTTTTTGAAGGCTGATTTCATTTCCTGAAGAAAAAAATGCTGCCCATTTCACCAGCCACACCCAGGTATTGTTTCTGTCATACTTGTTGAACCTAAACATCCCTTAATAGAACCTGTCTGGCACTGTGAAGTAGCTGAAGGGTCTCAACAAGCAACACATGATGCCACAATATAAAGAGATTCAAGAATGGGTACAAAATCATTGACATTTATCAGTCTGAAAAGGGCTACAAAACCATTGCTAAGGTTCTGGCACTCCAGAGAACCACAGAGTCATTGTCCACAAACGGAGAAAACATTGAACAGTGATGAATGTTAGTTCATAAGGTCACTCCACGTTTAGTTCAGGAAAATTTATTTTGCCTCTGGCATGTTCAACTACCTCGTGACAACCAACATCAACATGGTCATTCACTTGAACAAGAACATGCACCACAGGAGTAATAGAGCCCCCTAGTGGAATGGCATACAACATGTACATACAACAAAGGAGTAACAATGAACCTTCCCAGGAGTGGACCAATGACCAACATTTCCCCAAGAGCACAGCGACGATTCATCCAGGAGGTCACAAAAGAAGCCAGATGAACATCAAAATATCTGCTTCCCTCAGCTAAGGTCCATCTACATGATTCCACAATAAGGAAGACGCTGGGCAAGAACAGCATCCATGAGAGAGATACAAGGATCAAACCACTCCTGAACAAAAAGAACATATTGGCTTGACCAACATTTACAAAACAATATCTAGATGAGCCCCAAGACTTTTGGGATAACATCCTCTGGACTGATGAGTCAAAGGTGGAAATTTTTGGGAGACTCCATTAGTTCTGGTGTAAAGTTATTGCTGCATTCCAGAAGAAGAGCATGATACCAACAGTGAAACATGGTGGTGGTAGTGTGATGGTTTGAGGATCTGGACGACTTGTCATAACTGATGGAGCCATGAATTCTGCTCTCTGTCAGAGAATCCTCCTGGACAATGTCCAAACATCAGTTCAAGACCTAAAGCTCAACACAGATGGGTTATGCAGAGTGACAATGACCCAAAGCACATAAGCAATCATGAATTTGAATGCCTCAAAAAGAACAAAATTAAGGTTTTGGAGTGGCAGAGTCAAAGTCCGGACTTCAGTCCAATTGACATGCTGTGGCAAGAATTTTAAAGGACAGTTCATGCTTGAAAACCATCTATTGTGGCCTAATTAAAACTATTCTGCACAGAAGAGTAGAACAAAATTCCTCCAAGGACATGGAAAAGCAAACATTTAACTGCAGTTGTTGCTGCCAAGGGATCAACCAGTTATTAGGTTTACATGTCTTTGTTACAGGTGTGATATAGATTTTCAATAAATCTTTAATGAATCATCATTTAAAAACTGTATTTTGTATTTTGCGGATTATCTCTGTCTAATATTAAATAAATATAAATATTAGTTTAATGACCTGGAACATTTAAGTGTGAGAAATATGTAAAAACAGAAGACAACATATACTTTTTCCCAGCACTGTAGGCTATAAATTGACTAATAAAATGCTAATAGCAACCAGTCCTCAAGAAAGGTTTGCCTCACAATCTGTTAACATCATTAGAGAACGGCTTTGCAGACCCACAGGGGTGAAATATGACCTTGAGTGGAAAGTGCAATAACACTGGCCACAGTAGAAGGTGCTGTTTTCAACTTTTCCAGTGACTAATAACTCAGAAAGTTATGCACATGTCACTTTTGTTGCAGTCTGTTCTGCAGGACGTAGAATCAAGTGTGGAGTTGATCAAGACAAGAAAAAAAGACAAAAAACACTCTAGCCCACAGTGTTTACCCACATTAATAGATGCTCTCTGAATAGATGCTATCATAGGTCCCAAATTTCCCATATACCTTATAATCATCAGAAGTGGTGCCCTCTGCAGTTCCAAATGTGTTTCTGTTGGACCAGTTCCCATCTCCATCTGGCCGGTTGGCGTCGTTGCCCTGTTGACTGGACCAGCGATCACCCACTGTGCACCTTCCACTAATGCTGCTCTCATGGATGCTGGCCACCAGCGTCCAGCCACCTCCAGCGGTGGTCATGTCACAGAAAGTCTGATAGACCATGCCATTGGCTGTGGTCAGGTAGTACAACCCATCTGGAAACATGATAGTAAACATAGTTGAGAGAATAACTCCCACCATTGTTTTGAATCTTGGGCCATCAGCTTCAGCTACATGCCAACATATTTGTACAAATCATGTTTGATGGGACTAAAACATACTGAATTGATTAAAGATTTTCATTTTTATTGCAAATAGAAATGTCTCCTACAAACTAGGCCTACTTACCTTCTTGTTCATCATATCTGTCTCTGATGTCTTTACAGCTACTTGCAACATAATTGAACCTGTTTCTCAGCTTCTCCAGTTGTGCAAAGTTTGTCCTGGTGAGGGCTGGGTTGCATTAACATTCCTGGCAGCATCAGTGTCACTGAGCTCCAAGTTTTCTGAAATGAAAGCCAGATTTCATAAAATAAGAAAGTTCAATCATAATGATGTGCATTGGAAAGACAGTGAATGAGCAAATTTGTGTATGTGTTGCATTTTACCAGTTTGAAAAGAAGCAGCAGTAGAATATGTGTGCTCCACTAATGCCAAAATCAGCAACAGTGAGAGAATTTGTCGTAGCGTGTCTGTAAAAATATAATATAAATGTAAACATTAAATTGTCACTCATTTCTTTCTTTTATGCTTCTTGTCTATTTTCAGAATTCTAATCAATAAAACTCCATCTCAACCCTCTAGTCGCTGCCAGATCAGTCTACCGATACATGTGGTAGCATTGCCTCAGACAACCTCAGTTTTGTTCTTCTGGAGTTTCTCTTGTGGTTTAAGTGGCTCTGCTACTCCTTGTGTCTGAGGTTCAAGTCTGGAGCTTCTCTGCTTCACACATTCTGACAGCCTCTACATGGTACACCTCTTCTACCTACCAACCCACAGACATTCCTGGATTTTATCCTGGAACCTTCTTCCTAGGTTCCTGACCAAGCCTCCATCGCCACCAACAAAGACCAAAAAACTGACAATAAATGATCCTTAAAACCTCTATCCACATCTCTTAACTGTGTGTACTGAGTACCACATTTTGGTCGAGAAAATAATTCAAACCTGATGCAAAAATCACAATAATTGCAAGGGTATCATCCTCCCACTGTTAAATACTGTTCTTTATAGCTTTACGCTATGAATTATTCCAGACAATAAATCATTTCCAGAATTCTGAAAATGCAGCTGGAAATGAGAACAATCAGCCACATAACTCTAACAGTGAGTTAAGACTGAACAGTGCTTAATTACAAGTGTCAAGTGTTATACCACTATCACTTGTTTTCTTAAATTAGGTCTATTTCCTACCTGTCTCTTCAACCGTGAGAAGTATTGATGTAAGTTTTCGCTCAGCACTTTACTGCACATCTACACAGTCCATGATGTTGATTGTGAGTTTTGGTAGCCATATATATAGTTATGAAGATCCCAAAGGTCTTTGTTATCTTGCTTGGACTCTTTTCATCAAATGTCATGCTAGCAATCTACTATTTACCACCCACTTCATGAATGAATTATCTCAATGGCCCATGTGTAGCCAGTAATAAAACATCATGTCTCACGAAACACTTCATTTCTGAAGTCAGGCTGACAAATGAAAGAACAAAACTGAATGGTGGACCTCTACATTGAGGAGATCTGGTGGCTCTGTTGTGCTGTGGGGGGCATGCTGCTGCCATGGTTTGGGTTCATTTGTCCCCTTAGTGTGAAAAGAACCTGAAAATCAATACAAAGTTGTTCTATGTCATCACCTTTATTTTATGAGGAAGCAATTATGTCCTAAAGGGAGTGGTCTCTTCCAAGAAATGCACTAATTCCTTTTTCAGGTCACATGTGGTCACTGAATAGTTCAATGATGATAGAACTGTGTCTGCCAAGGGGCAAGGTGCATTAAAGATAATATGGTGGCACGTGTTGATGCAACACCATACTGAGACACTTTATGTAGGTTTTCCCCAACCAGGAAATAGAACACTTCAGGAAACGCTAAAGTAAATGTTGTTGAGAGAGAATAGTCTAGTCTCACTAGGGGACCAACACCTTGAATGCATGATTTTAATGATTAATGTTTGACTTGGTGCAGTTCTGGGTTTTTCCTCAAGGTTCTTTGTGATCCTAGTCTTGGAAACTAAAAATATAGTTCAGTATATTCACCTATTAGCAATAACCTGCTGTATCCTGTAGAGGGTCTCAGGGGGCTTGAGCCTGTCTCAGCTGACACTGGGTGAGAGGCAGGGTACAACCTGGGCAGGTGGTCTGGGAAAATACAGTCAATGTCATTAAATAAGAATGTTAGATAGCAAGGATGTGGAAAAGCACAGTACATTAAGGAATTTATATGCACATTAGTGGTGACACCTTTTTGAACACTACCAGTCAAAAGTTTGGATACACCTTCTCATTTAATGGTTGTAGGAGCCATAAATGAATTGTTTTATTTTTAGGGTTAAAAGTTATATTAATTGTTTGTTTATATATTATATATATATTATATATATTATATGTATATATATTATTTTGTGTTTATGTTAAATACGTTGATATCGGGTCACCTGCATATGGGCGGGGATAATCAAACAAATATATTGACCTGTCTTGATTTTTTTCTTTGTTTGAGAGGGGGTGAGCTGGGTTGTCCTATTTTTTTCTATTTTTCTTTGATTACTTTCATTATAACTTTGTGCACGTTATCATGAGTTGATTATCTTTTTCCTTTAATAAAAGGTTAAATTTCATATTTACTAATCTCAATGGATTCTTTTGTTTAGCGCGTCAGACAAACAGGCCCAGTTTCAGTCTCTCAGCGACTCTTGTTCGTTTAAGTCGCTACAATGGTTTTTCTTTATTTTTATGACTATTTATATTCTAGATTCTCATTGAAGGCATCAAAAATATGAACGTACACGTGGAATTATGTAGCAAACAAAAAAGTGTGAAATAAGTCAAAACATGTTATATATTTTAGATTCTTCGAAATAGCCAGGACAGCACAGTTTCTGTTTGATAACGAAGTAAGAGTGTAGCTGTAATCATTGGCTCCCTGTATCATTTTTTCCTAATGTACCTTTAAAAAATTATCATGCAGCTGTCAAATTTTGGCATATATTTCACTAAAAATGTATCTTAAAATACCAATGTCTGGATCTCTCTGATCTTCAAGAATAAAAAAGTAAGCTCAATATAATTTTCTTTAAAATAGAAATTGGTGAATTAAAGCTTGTACTGCCCAAAGGACATTTAACATGTAAAGCCATTGCATGACAATGAAAATGACAGTCAGAAATTGCAGAGAAAAATTGTCAGGGACAGTGGAGGAATATTTGTGATCACCCTGAGTCAAAAATCTATAATCAATTACATACAGTTTCCAAATTTTAAAAATTAATTAATTAAAACTTAATGCCACCTGAAGATCTGTCATGGCTTAAAAACATCTGCTTTGTAACTGGAGTAAGACGTTTATTGGCAGAAGAATACATGTGTGTTGTGGTCACATGTCAGTGAAAGCAAAGTTTACAGTCAAACCAGGCTGACGGTAAATGACTGTCTGCTTTAATCATCAACTACAGTCCATAGTTGGATGTTATTGTTGCTGATGGCTCTCCTTCATAAGATGATGTCCTGCTTTCAGTTCTAAATGTCAAGGCCGGTGGTGGTTTATGTTAAATGCTGCACAGATAAATTCTTTCTGTTTCACTTTCCGTATTGCTGAATTAATCACAAAATTATTTTTACCTCTAGTTAAATTTGCACATTGTTGTGTTAATTCTTCTTTGCTCAAATCCTCCAACACAGCTTAGTGAATGTAATGTCTGATTTCTGCCACTAGGTTCCACTCTCCTCTTGAATATTTCTGCTTCATTCTCTGACCAGGAAGACATAAACTCCACTGTTTTCCTCCGAGCCTGTGCCTCTCTTTAAGGTCTATTTTTAGAATTCAGAAGGACATGGCAAGAGTGGGGTGGCAGGCTTTCACTAATAATTCAACTGCTTCACACAGCAACAGGAATAAGAAGTGGCAGCCAGCTGTGTGCAGCTGCACCGACCACATGTGGCTGTCTGCTGGAAATATTTACTTCCTTTTAATAAAGTATTTTGTGTCTTCTTTGTGCCCTTCCCTCACTGTTGCTTTATTCAGGCCCTTCACAGCTATTTCTGGCACCTTCCCTGTGTTAAAATGATGAGAAATCAAACGCATTATGTGAACTCGTATCTTTAATGTGTTCATGCATGGCGACTACGATGGATGCTTGGAGTGTGTAAAAACTTAGTGGATCTTCCAAATGTTTGCTTTTACTTATATCTGTAATATATCTGTAAACCTGGTTAGGTCTACAATGTTTAGTTTTTACGTAATGTTACTTTAAAAAACACAAAGCTATTTAAGAAATTACAGTTTCATCGCTATATTTGTATTTTATTCTACAGCTGTTATAAATCCAGTTCACATTCTGGTGTTTTGTGAAATCCATGAAGCCAAACATATGTTGATGTATCTGTCATGAGGCCCAACATCTAATCTCCCACATAATACAACACTTACAGGGGTTTACATGTTGAGCTTTTAGAATGCCGTACACATGGATACTAATAACCTACAACAATGGATAACCTCTAGTTCTTTGTACTATATAGTTTAAATTTTGTAGAAATGACTTGATAACTGGATTATAAAGTTAGAAAATACAGTGAGACAATGCCTTTTGTGTCTGTCTGCAACATATATGTCAAAATTACTATTTACTGGTTAGACAGAATCTACTTTGTTGGTCAACATGTAAAGTGTAAGAATGGCTAATAGCAGTAACTGTTAACGTTCACTAAAAGGAGCGCTAAATCTGATTTGGTTAACTGCTGAGTAACTTTTTCCTTCATTGCATGTGTCCCAGTAACCTTTCTGTGCACTTGCATTTCCGCTGACCCAAAAAATCTCCACATTTCACCCCCAAATCCTCCTTTTATTTCATTCATAGTTCAGAGTTTACTCTCGCACACAAACACACACACACATTGTGGCACTTTTCTCTGCTTTTTCCTTTTTCTGTCTTGTCTGAATGAATTACTTTTTTCAAACCAAATCATCTAGAATCATTCACTTGAATCATGAATGAAGAACATATACAGTGTTTACTTGTCAGACTTGCTCTGGGAGTTCCCAAACACCAAATACAAAGGACATATAGGATATAAGATTCATGTTGACGTGATTGTAAGTAAAGCTGTAAATCTGTTTTCCTCGTGTATCTGTAGTAATGCAAAAGTCCAGGGACCTCTCCCTCTGTAGAATGAGGATTATTGCAGCAAATAATGTAACAACATGATCTGATGCCCTGAAAGAGACCAAAGGGGATTATAAGGTCTTTCAGATTGAAAGACTTTGCCAACTGGATAAGAGAAAGTAAACATAAATGTCAGTCTATGTATCTGACATATACATGCACATTCTAATGTAAACATTTGCAAAACTATGTTTTTTTTTAACTTTGGAAAACAACTTTTCAGCCAAATTAAAGTTTCTAAAGGCAAGTCTTATCAGTCTGAATGGACAGATACGAAGAACCTACAAACTGATGTGATTATAAATCAATTTCATTCAGTGAGATGAGTCTACATGTATGCATTAACAATCCAGACGTTGTGACCATTTCAGAGGGTCCACAGGATAAATCTGAGTGGTCATGCAATGTAGGAAAGAAGATCAAATCTTTGTTTTACAATACAAATCCTTAAGGGACTGAAATACATAGAAGGTGAATCAACATTACTTTATTTCAAGGAGTCACAAGTCAATAAGTTTTGGAAAACTGGCCTAAAAGATTGAAACAAGATGGTCTCAAGGTCACCAACAAGAAATAAAACATGAAAGCTGTGCAACACAAATTTACCGTAACTTTATTTTTCCAGATTTTCCTTTGACTCTTTTTATTCTTGTAAAATATTTGGTAGTGCTACGACTGCAGGCCTCCTAACAATGCAGTTCTCAGACTTAACAAGTAGAGGAGTATACTTTGTCACAATTACTGTTTAGTTTTTTCCATTTTAAAGTTCATGAAATAAAAAGTAACCATTAATTCACATTTGAAAAGGGCCTCATTTGTCATGTCTGCTTGCTGTAAAGGCTGCATTTTCTTCTCTGTACTTGAAAAATCAACAAAATATGTCATTTGCCCATGGCTGGCCAAACTTATTTAATATGAATATTATTTGTAAGTAACACTTGCTCACTCCTCACTTAAAATTCCCTGTATGCTGAGGCCTCAGGACAGAAGTCACCTTTGTTAGATGAATCTTCCCACCTGAACCACAAAAATCGATTAACATTTCCCTCTGAAACTCTCTCTATTCTTCACTTGCTCTGATTTTCCTGCAGCCTCGAGGGCTCATTTAAGTCTCAGACATTCAAGGTGGGCAGGTGTGGCCCATAAAAAGCTTCCCTCGGCAAACTACCCTGGGAGGAATGTTAATGCAATGAACTCCTTTTGGGTGACACAAGAATAAAATAAGGACAGACATTTGTCCGTCAATATTAAATGATGTAATCACTTTACCATGAACTGACTTCCAGTCAGATCTGTAAAGACTTTTCTAACTTAATAGCCTTCATCTGCACATTTAAAAAATTTATTTGACCTTTGTTTAATTAATCTTCTTTGGTATGGTGACTATTCTTACACGCATTGCACGCCTGCAGCTGATGGATGTCCTATGTAGGTTAAAAGCCCATTACACCATGAATACCATAAAGATGCACATATTTCCCCTCTGGAAACAATTACACAGTAGACTGTGTTTTCCAAGTTCCGCATTACAGACACAAACATGTTATCGCTGGTGGCTACTACAGATAAACTGTGTTTACTCCATACATTTTCAGTGAAAGACTAGCTATTAATTGTTGATGTAAATTTAAAAAAATAAGTTAACATTTTTTAAATACATTTATACAATCAAAAATGCAAAAATAATGTTCTTAAACTGCATCCTTTTCCACAGAGTTAATGTGTTAAATCAGCCTCAATCTTCCAGCCTTTATGTGAGCTAGATTGCAGTAGTTTTATTTTTACCACATTGACATGAGAATGCCTTAATTATGCTTCTCCAGTGATACGCAAAGCCACTGAGCCTCACAGAGAACCTAGCACACACGCAACAAATTTCAATAAGGCATTGGTAGGAACTGTATGTCACGAATCCTGATTGGTTCATTAACTCCTTTCAACAAGCAGGTTTGAAACATTAATGAAAACGAACGTATGCAGACACTAAAGGAAACTGCAATGTTTCTGAGCAGGCCCAATATATAATCTAAGGTTTAGTTCTACTTAAAATCTCAAACTATTGCTTTAATAGTTACCATATGGTACAAATCCATTTTTCTCTTGTGATTGTTCTGAGTGTTATGATCTGTGAAGACACAAAGACATTTACTTCTGCCATTAATCTTATCACATACAACTAGACTTTTGTAAAGTGTCCTTGGGTGTCAAGAAAAGTGCATATACTGTGTATAAATGCATTATTAGATAGCCTCCAAGCTTTACATGGCAGTAAGAACTTTATCAGTTGCTACAATTCAACAGCGGAGCCAATATTCGTCTAGCACAAAGTTTGCATAATGCCCCCTTACTGCTTGCTGCTTCCAGGTGAGCCATTCACGAGGAGCAGATGCCTCTCAAAGCAAAGGAGTGTTTCGCTGTTGGCTGAAAGAATGAACACAAGAGTCTACATGCACTCCCAGCATCTGAGGATCTGTCAGTGATTACTTACACTATCGTTCAAAAGTTTGGGGTCACTCAGAAATGTCCTCATTTTTGAAAGAAAAGCATTTTTTTTCAATGAAGATAACATTAATCAGAAATACAGTCTAGACATTGTTAATGTGGTAAATGACTATTCTAGCAGGAAACAGCTGATTTTTAATGAAGTATCTACACAGGGGTACAGAGGAACATTTCCAGCAACCATCTCTCCTGTGTTCTAATGCTACATTGTGTTAGCTAGTTGTGCTGAAAGGCTAATTGATGATTAGAAAACCCTTGTGCAATTCTGTTCGCACATGATTAAAGTGTGAATTTTCATGAAAACATGTAATTGCCTGGGTGACCCCAAACTTTTGAATGGTAGTGTAGATTTTTGATGGCAATTACCCCACAACAGCAGGAAAAACCTCAGTATCAGCACATTGTGCTTCATGTGGCTACTGTTGCTATTAGTTATGATCATATGGCCACAAGTCAGACCACTTTGGAAGTTAAGGGCCATTCAGAAATGGTGGAAAGTCATTACAAGTTTGAAATGAATAAACAAGGACTGTGTGTGGGTTAATTTGTTTTCATGTCGCCATGTGTGCTTCCTTGCAACATAAATTCCATCAGTGTTTCCATCTGCTTGCTTCTCTCCTGCTCTCTGTGCCCACATTTATTACAATTTAATACAGCCAAATTCCTAATAAAGCTGTTTCGTTTTAATATTCTTCTGTTTCTGCTGTCAGGCAACAGAGCAAGTGTGAAATAGTGACTGAAACCCAGACCATCAAGATCAGATGTTAACCAGCAGTCACTCCAGAGCCATTTTCAAGCTGCTACTCTGGATCGCTATAATGCTGACTGTATAAACACAACATTGT
The DNA here is from genome assembly GCF_022539595.1 of Amphiprion ocellaris. Taxonomy (NCBI): domain Eukaryota; kingdom Metazoa; phylum Chordata; class Actinopteri; family Pomacentridae; genus Amphiprion; species Amphiprion ocellaris. The sequence goes on along the minus strand of NC_072769.1, from coordinate 16,093,185 downwards.
CTGACAAACTATCCATACACATGAATAACATGAGTACGATAAGTGAATCAGGCTGCCCGCCCCTGTCCAAAGATACCAACTTTGCTTAGTCCATAGGACAAAGAAAGTGTAAAAGCAACAAATTGTGGTTTTTCAGTGGCTATATAAGTTCCAGACTATTCTTAGCCACATACATTGGCTTACTGTCTGGGCTTGTTGCCTAGAAACCTGGTGGTGACAGTAAGACTCAATAAAGACACTGCACTATTTCAGATTTTATATTTTTAAATCGCAGGTGAGTGACTTTAGAGGAGCTGGTAGGTAGATTGCGTTGCTTCTTCATGCTAAGCTCAGCTCTCTGATTGCTGGTTCATGATACTTACTAAACTGAATATGAGTGATATCAATCCTCATTTAGCTCTCAGCAAGAAATAGAAAAAGAATGGTTTCCAAAATCTCAAATTATGTCTGTAAATTGTACAATAATGAACAAAAAATATGGGAATCATAGGTTTTGTTGGTTCCATTAAGACTTGTGGCTCCTTGAGGTTACAAGATGGGCTTCCATATTTAACAGCAACAAGGAAGTCTCATTAAACAAAAATTAACAGATGTTAATATGTAGAAAGTTCATCAGAGAACAGAATATGAGACTACATGCCTCTGCTGTTATCCTCCCCATTCCTGCATCAACCTCACTGCAATGAATCACATCTTACGTTTCTGAGTGTTGTCACCGTAAAAGCTTCTGTGTTCTCACTGGTCAGGGCATCTTTCACAGGAACAACCTTTACAAATTATTCATGATTGTTTCTTTCAGGAGGTAGAGGGGGAAATAGAGTGCACAGTGCATCCACCAAGATGCAAAGCTGACGAGTGCAAATGTGAGTTAGTTATATAATCCCATTTCTAGAGATTCAAAGAAATCCTGACCTCTGATAAATCTCTCTGTCTCCAGGGTGAGGAAAGGGAGTGAGCAAAGCTTGACATTTGACCTTGAATGGTCACACTGCAAAAAAAAAACCCCTGTCCTCACAAGTAAATTGTTCTGCTAAATTATAGATTTTTTAAGTTAAATGGGTAAAAATATTCTCACTTCTTTGCTCTAAAAGAAAAACTTTAGCAATGACAAATTTTGTGTTTTAGCATCCATCCTGATGTGAGATTTACACTAAAAATGAGAGAGAGATGACTGCACCTCTCCAGGCCTGATTCAAGGCGCAGAGCATCCTGCAGGTCTCGGTTCTGAATCGACTAAGTAAAGCAAGAAGGAAAGTATCTGTTCAACGTTGGAATTAATTTTCAGTGAACTGAAGCAACCAAAAATACAGTCATTATCTGCCATCTGATCTTGCTTTAGAGCATTTTTACTTACAGTAGTACTTAAATCTGAAGCTATTTATCGCTTAAACACCAGTTCTGCCTACAATTATCCCAAATATGAAACCCCAAGAGAAAATGACATCACATGATTTTCAGGTGTGTGGCATAAACAGAGCTTATAGCCTATATGTTCTGTATTTAAGGTGGATTTATTGCCTGCATGTTTGACTAAGACTTACTAAAGTGCAAACCTCTTTGTGCTTCATTCTTGCTTTTTTCTGTACAACCAGAGTTGGACCTGCTCTCTGACCCCTCAACTGTCTGTTTTGAACCATGTCACTCATATGGGTATCTGCGTCAGTCTGTCCTTGTCGTTTCTGTCCTCGGTGTCCATCACCTGCTCCGAGGTTGTCCCTCTGTGGTAAAACACAGTCATCGTGGTGTTCCCGCTGTCCTCACTCCCCCTGGTGTTTGTGGCACAGGAGGCGTCCAGCCTCACCTTCAGCGGGCTCTCTCGCTTCGGGTTCACGGCCTCGTTGCTCGCCATCATCGTCTCCACCGCTGCGCTCACCGCCGCCAAGCAGCGTCGTCCGCGGCAGCGCAAAAGGCGCAAGAACGCGTCTCTGAAATCCGCGTTGAACGCGTAGATGACCGGGTTGAGGGACGAGTTGCTCCAGCCGATCCACACGAACACGTCGAAAGTCTTTTCACTGACGCAGTAAGGGCCACGCTGGGCCCCCGGAGCCCCCGGGCCGGGGCAGAAGGGCAGAGCGCAGTTAAGGATGAAGAAGGGCAGCCAGCAGCAGACGAAGACGCCCATGATGATGCTCAGAGTTTTCAGGACTTTAGTCTCTTTTCTGATGGAGACTTTGAGCTCGCGGTGTGACTGATTAGAGCGCTGAGACTCCGGATGAAGGCTGATCTGAGACTGATACGAGCTGGCACCGATTTCCGTGCACAGGTGAGGAAACAGTTCAGGTACGTCCGAGCGGCAGCTCTGCGCGTGCTCCGCCGCCCGCTCCAGCGAGGATATCATTCGGATCTGCATCTGGGCTATCCGGTAGATGCGGGTGTACGTGACAATCATGATCGCAACGGGGATGTAGAAGCTGATGAGGGAGGAGGAGATGGCGTACGTGCGGCTCAGGCTGGAGTCACAGCTCCCATCCGTACTCCCACCGTGGTGCGCCAGACCCTCCGCTGCCGGGTCACCGATCTCCGCCCGGTGCCAGTTGAGCTGCACGGGGACGAAGGAGATGACCAGGGACACTGTCCACGTCACGCCAATCATAACGGAGGCCACCTTTTTGTTCATGCTTCTCTCGTAGCGGAACGGGCTGGAGATGGCCCAGTACCGGTCCACGCTAATGACGCACAGGTTGAGGATGGAGGCCGTCGAGCACATGATGTCGCAGGCCAACCAGGTCTTACAGAAGCTCCCAAACGGCCAGAAACCGGCCACCTCAGCAACAGCTTTCCATGGCATCACCAGCACGGCGACCAGAAGGTCCGACAGAGCCAGAGACACGATGAAGATGTTGGTCACTTTTGCGCGCAGGTGCCGGTAGCGATAAACGGCTGCGCACACTGTGAAGTTGCCTAAAAGCGTCCAAACGATGAGCAGCGCCAGGACGCAGCCCGTTAAAACTCGGTGCGCTGGTAACTCTTCCCGGCTGCCGGCTCCTACCGGTACCCAGCCGGTTGTGTTATTCATTGCCCCGGCCACATGTCAAACTGAAAGGACCAGAATCTAACCCATCCGTGTTAAGAAGAGATAAAACACGAGGCTCAACAGTCGCTCTCGGTGCAGATCGCGCGTCCTGCTCCGGTCGGGCTGATCTTTTCTGCTGCTCTGAGCGCGGAGCAGATTTTCAGGGGACCACATGCACCACCAGCTGGTACTCAGCGCTGACACACAGCTCCGAGACGCGCAGAGAAGTTTGCCACTTGAGAAAAGCAGAAATCATGCCGAGCCATTTTTAATCATCTCTGTAACTCCACTTTCATTTCCCATTAATATTCCATCTCGTCCCGATATTTTTTGTTTCATTTCTCCTGAATCTCACTCAACACACGCACCACTGATTGGTGGTTCTGTTGAAGTCTAGCTCAAGACTGACTTATTTGAACTGCTGTAAACATGGCAGCACTAATAGCAAATAAGAGTGCTTTAATTGCATAACAAAGACACAAAGTCCCTGAACATTGCATTAAAAATTAAATGGAATACAATCCCAGTTGTAAAAATAAGACAAAGAAGGGTGAAGAATACTAAGAAAACAGATAATGCATATTAGAACTGTGGGGAAAACTGGGGTAATAGAATAGAGCTGAAAGGCCAAACTGACCACTGATCAATAAATTAATCTAAAATTAACTGAATATATGCCACATGGTGCAGTTAAAATAAAAGGAAAATAAACGGGTAAATTTGTTCACAGATAATTAGGAATTCATTTTCTGAAGTGAATCTTTTACTCATCCACAACCTTATAGTGAGCAACCCATGAGACTTCTTTCCTAATATTGTATCAGAGGCTATTTGGTTTGACTCATTTCACTTGAATGATTCCTTAAATCTACTGTTATGAAATTATTAATACAGGTCTAGATTTTGCATGTGTGATTATCCATTTGGTGCATTATTAACTATACCACATATAAAAGGTGAAAAGTGTTGCCATTTCCTCTCCCTTTTTGTAACCCCGAACATCCAAGAAAGTCTTCGTATACGAGTTGTTTTTGTGATATCATCTTAATTTTCTCACACAATAAGCCACTACACATGTTATGCACAACATAACATAAATCTAGCATGTAAATGTGGACGATCAGTACAAACACATCACACTAAACACACACATCAACACACTTTTTCACATATCCTGTATATCCATTGCTACAACTCTTTAGGCTAGTTATGTTTACTCATCATGTCACATCTGTACATACATGTAAACTCACAATGTCATATGTACACATATACCCATGGATGCATTTAAAGCTCTGGAAATGGTCATAAATGGACCAAACTACCATTTTCAAAGAATAGGATAGGATTAAAATCCAATGTTGAGTTGTCCAGCATAAACAGGGAACTAAAGACATATTTAGGGATTTTAAGCTTCCATATCAAAATCACAAATAGGATATTTTACCCCCTAAATGGCACAATTTTGTTTGAAGAGGATTCTAGTTGAAACTGATTTATTTACTGATGCGTGTGTCATCAGCGGAATCGATGTCAATAGCAAATTAAAAAATCAAAAGTAGCTTTGTAGTAAAATATATGCAGTTAAAGTACAATAAAAAGGGGGGCTCCAGTTGAAGTACAAACTGTGCTTTCATTTGATGACATATACATAAAAAACAGTTACTACTGAAGCCATTCCTGCTTAATAGATAAAAGATGAAAACACACTGACAAGGCAGAACATAAACAATGAAATTTTCCAATGAAACTGACAGATGTAGTGGATCCCAACTGCTTTCAACAGACTTCTTTCTTCTTCTCTACAAACAAACACCACTGATCCTAAACAGCACTCCAAAGCATACCGTATCCAACAATGCCCTTTTCTCGTACACTAACTGTCGTGACAATGGTAGGCCTGGTGGACAACATGAACGCACACATACCTTCAATTATACACCGATGTAGGCTACAAATATGCAAGCTCGGTTTTTATAGAAGCCATAAGAACATTTTTCATATGAAATGAACAGAAATACATAAGGTCTCAGTCCCACAAAAAGTGACCTTTTCTTAAAATAATGCATGTCTTCATGGATTATTACAGTTAAACTCATGTACTTATAGCAAATATCTTTAGCAGATTTGAAAGAATCCAGTCTACTACATGATAAAAAAATCCATCATGCCTGGTATATTGTCTCTATGAGACCTTTATTATTATTATATCTTTATTTTCTTAGCCTTATTTTACTTGTAATTCCTCCTGTCCTGCTTTTTTCATGCCTAATCTGTATCCAGCTGCTGTAGCATGTATATTTCCCCGGTGAGAGATCAATAAGTTTATCTTATTCAACAGGCAGAAACATTTGCTTTAAGTTATATCTCACCATCTCAAAAGGTTTTCCTCATGAAAAAGTGAATAAATTAATGTTATGAGATGTAAGTTGAGTGTCAGATGGACTTTTCTTGTATTTTTTTCCCTCATGCAATTAAACTTTCATGTGTTCCGCATGTCTTTAAAATTCAATGCAGGCGTGTGCAAAGTGTGAATTACATTACTGCACTATGGTGTGCTGGATGCTTTCTCTCTCCTCTCAGTAAGTCGTGGTCTCCTCGGTGTCATCACCTTCTTGCTCAGCGGCTCCCAGCAGACATGTTTCAACCGAGGCCCTCATCACACTGTCAGGGTCACAGTCGGCAGCAGAACGTCTGTCCTGGAAATACCCGCAGCCACCCCGACTCACGCAGCCTGGAATGAGAACAATAACGTTACGACAGGCTGCATCTGGGGAGAAGTCGTGGAAACTGGAAGTAGAGCATTGACTGTCGAGGAGAATGCTGTTGTCGGCAACACTATGTGGACCACATGGAGCTGCTGAGAGTGATGCTTGCTCAGTCTGCTTCTTCAATGCGCTGATAACCTTTAAGAAAGCAGAACAGTCTTCTTATCTCCTTGGTGCTGAAACTAGTGGAGCAGCCTGACGTTTCCTTTCATTAGGCTCCCAGCAGGCAACAAACTCCAAATCTTCACAGACATAGAGGCAGGATGCAGCAGGCCATCCACAGATCCCCAGTTTCAGGATCTTCACAGGGGACAAGGTTGGTCACAGAGAGCTGAAGAGACTCCTGAACGTTCATAAACCCTGAGCTTTAAATCTGGTTTTGTATTCAATCAGAAGTCAAAGTCCATGCAGTGAGTTGTGTGAGAGAGATGGAAACTGTGTGCAACAAATGTCTCTAAGTGGAATCACAGCAAGAATGTGGTATTTTATGCATCTTAACTTCTGGACAAGGATTTCTGTGGGATAAAATGTGTGTTCCAGAGTCATATAAAACGTAAGTGGATCATTTGCCTCTCACCAAGTTTCCCGTCTGTCCACTACTGTCAGCTGTCAAATGAAGGCCAAAATGCTGAAGAAATTATTTTTAAAAATTCTTTTTAAATGGAAAGGCAAGTTCTGATATTATCACAGTCTTGTAATCACTTTTAATTTTGTAGACTCAGTGCATGCAAGCAGGAATTAACATCCATGTCTGGGGTTCAGGTTGGCTATAATCAAATCAGGAGAAATCATATTTACTAGTTGTTTTAACCTCCATAACAGCCTAAAAATCACATGTCAAAGGTTAAATGGTTATGAGGCTAACAAACAATTGTTCACTTCTCCTTGTAGCTCTGGACCGCTTCAGTCTTTGCAGATAAGGATCATATGTCTTTGCAGAACTAGGTCACATCCTATAATGTAAATCCAGGACAGTTGTAATCAGAGCTGTGATTCATAAATATTTTTTGCCATATGTGTGTTTCTGTGTCATATTACTGAGAGGTAATGGTAACTTTAACAGTGTTCATCCCTGATAGATGAACCAGAGTGGAGTGATGTAACAAGAAATGAATCAAAGTCTATTTGGTTCCATTCAAAAATGTTGGGAGATCCTTTAACTATTGATCCAAATAAACTGGTGCTGAGGGGTGGTGTGGAGTTTTTTTGTTATCAGAATTGTCCATTAACTCTTTAAGATAAAGCAAATCTATAGGATATTCTTCTTTCACCTACGTAATGCTGTTAAAATTACTAAAATCCCGTCTTAAACTGATGCTAAAAAAAATTTTAAAAAACACTAGTCTATACATTTGTAAGTTATTTGTTGGGCTATTGCACCTCTAACCACCGGTCCAACAAAATCAAGGCCACGGATCATACAGATGTCTTTTGAACATTTATCGCTCCCTTTTGTCAAAAGAAAAAAAATTAAAACGCAAAAAATAAACCAGCAAAGGTTTCAAATACACATCGTTCAACTGTTTTGCAAGTTTTCCCGAGAAAGTGCCTCTAATTAGACGGACTCTCGAGCTAGCCTCAGTTGATAGACGGGTCCAAAAATGTTGACTCGCAAACGCACCAAAACGTCCATGTAAAAGCACTTCGACTAATAATACACATAAATACGAAACAAATAACGGTACAAAAAATTTTAAAAAATCACAAATTTACCGTGTGCGCCTGAGAATATGGTTATTTTGTTACTGGCTTTCCTCTGCTGTCGTTTCGTGTCTGACCCATAATTCCACAGGTGAGCGTCTCAATTAACCTGTGGTCACGTGGCCTGTCACAGTCGTCATCAAAACAAGACACAATAAGAAAGAGCATTACATTGTTAACCAAATATTAACTTTAGGGTGGTGCATTCTTCGCAAATTTTCTGTTATTTTTCAACATCTTATTTTTTTGCGCTCTTGGTAAATTTTAATGACGGTATGGATTCAAACTTTGATGAAATTATGAGAGGCTCAAAACAAACAACCAGTCTGTTAATAATGTTTATTCCTGACAGAAAAAACTGAATGGAGTGATGTACTGAGAATTAAACCAAATTCTATGTGCTTTCTGTCAGAATATTTAGAGATCCTTTACCTCTCGATGCAAAGAAATTGGTGCTCGTTATCAGTATTTGTCCTTTAAATCTTTGAAATAAATGCATTTGTAACTTCTGGGTCGGACTATTGTAATTTATTTGTTATCCTGACGTCCAAATGCTTCTCTAAAACACCTCTGAAAATGTCAGGCAAATCAGAAATGGTTGAGCTGAAATTGTTCTAAAAGTCTGATTATTTAAAATGATGTTTTTGTTAGATAATCATGTTTTTCAATGTCAAACCTTCATCTGAACTGCATGCACACTTAAAATATAATGAATTTCATACCCTCTAGAATGTTGACAGGACTTTTAAGTCTGATACCACGTTCCTGAAAAAACTAATTCACACATTTGGAGTAATATTATTAAAGTTAAAGATAAAATTCATATGAACTCAAATACAACATTTGACTTGACTTTAGGACAACCATAAAGCACAACAAAAATGGATTTTTACCACATGGGGCTTTTAATCAGTGTCACCCATCCGCCTTTTCTCCTCTGGAAATGTGGTGTCCTCTTCATCTTTTTCAGCTGCGTTTTGGTAAAAGATGCACAGACAACCCTGTTTCTGCTTTGTTTAAAGACATAGTTTGACGCTTGGACTGACCAGGGGGAAGCAGTCGGCCTGAATCTGTCTATCAGCCACACTAAAAATCACAGGTTATCTTCTTTATTTGATCCCTGGTGCAGTTTTACAGGAAGGGTTGGTGCCAGACAAATAGCATCAACTTTCTGAAGTCCTGTCATTTCCCTGAGGTCATCTGGCGACCAGTGCAGACTCCACAAGTCGAGAAGGATTTTTCACATTTGGACAGAGCCAGAATAGCTGTTGTTTCCCATTTTTAGTCTTGATGCTAAGCTAAGCTAACCAGCTGCTGGCTGTAGCTTCATATTTACCCCAGAAGGTATTATTCTGTCAAGTAAGTTAACTAAGAAAGTCCCAAAACATCAAGATATTCTTTAATTTACACTATTATTGTTATTACTGTTATTATTATTGTCATTGTTGTTGTTATTATTGTTGTTGTTATTGTTTTGTTGCTTTACCTCAGGCAGTTTATTGTAATAATAATACACTTTAAATGTAATATTCTCTGTGCCCAAAGCACTCATGCAATCGCACGTGCGCGCGCACACACACACACACACACACACACACACACACACACACACACACACACACACACACACACACACACACACACACAAAGAGGCACAGGGTGTACTATAAAAGCAAACCTTTCGGCTGCAGACAAAACCAGATGGCACAGAAAAAGTCACAGCATTGGCACAAAAAAGTCTAAAATAACAAACAGTAATGTTTATTAATGGCACTGGGGTTTTGTTTGAATACAGATTTAGATGATGGAGACAGAGACAGCAGTCCCAGGCAGAGGGCAGGCAGCTCATAATCAGATTATCTCCATCGTTTTTGAGACTTTGCACTATTTTTGTGCATTTGCTGATTTAGGACACACAAAGGAATTACATCCATTTGTTGAATTGAAATTGCTTTCACATGGGCATTAATTTCTTTTCTTTTCATCACTGTGAGTTAATGGTTGGATCAAATAATAGTAATTTAACAGTCAAGTCATATGTTTAGGCTGCATTCCTGAGAAATAAGAAGTAAATAAGGTCATGGCAAACACATGCATGAAAAATATACAGTTGTCATGAAATATATGTGACCTGTTTGTGCCGTTATTGTATACAGCAGGGAGCTCCAATACTCTCTAAAGCTACATTCAGCCCCAACAGTCCCATCTCTTGCACATAACCAGTCACAGTTGTCATTGTGCTGTGTTTCTCTGCAGGCTTCTTCGCAATTGTGTCCGAACACTTCTTGTCACACAGCTTCTTCAACGCTGACATCTCCTCGTCGCACTTTTCTCTTCCTCTTCGCAGGTTGTCCTCCAGCTGTCTCTTGAGGTTTTCTTCGGTCACTTTTTGTTTCTCAATCTTCATTTTGATGAGTTTTAGCTCCTGCTGAAGGGCCATGGTTCGTCTCTTCTCCGCTCTCTGATTTTCCATCTGTAAGTACCTTTCTCTCTGGTTTTCCTCCCTCTCACGTCTGAGTATTTCTTCCATTTGTTTTTTCTTTCTGCTCTGCTCCTCCAATCTCTGGATGAGTTTATCCAAGTCCTTCTGCAAGGCGTCTCTCTTCATTTCCTCCCTCTGCCTGATGGCCTGCTCCCTCTGTATCTGCTGAAGTTCCTTCTCTCTCGCTCTCTTTTCATTTTCTGCTTTATCCTTTTGGATCTTCTCCTCCATCAATCTTCTCATTTCCACCTCCCGCTCAACATGCTCCTCCAGCTTTTTAGTAACGTTCTCAAGCTTTTTCTGAAGAATTTCCCTCTTCTCCTCCTTATCCTTCCTGTCATTCTCCTCCATCTGTCCCCGAAAGGTCTCCTCCCGATCTCTTGCCATTTTTTCCACCTTTTCCTTCTCAAGTTCCTGTTTTTTCTTCAGCTCCTCCATTTCATTCTTGCATTTTAGCTGAACTGTCTTGACCTCTCTTTTATACTCCTGCTTCTTTTTAAACACCTCCTTCTCCTCTTGCAGCTGGTGAGACAGATCCTCCTCTGCTTTGTGGAGCAGTTTGCTGGTGTAACAGCTTTCTTCATTTGCTTGCATCATTCCATTCACCAAGGCAAGCAGCTCGGACACCTGTTCTCTGTTCTTGGAGCTCTGGTTGTTGAAGACACAATACCTGCCCCCGCATCTGGCCACCAGCTCAGCCAGATCTCCATACCCGTCTATCAGACATTGCTTCACGGTTGTCCCTCCATCCAGACGGTCTCCGTGGGTAAAAACCACAACGGAGAAACTCAAAGCATGGGAGCCCATTGCCTCTTTGATCCGTCGCACCGCATCCCTCTCCTCTTGGGTGAACCTCCCAATCTGAATAACAATCAGAAAAGCATGGGGCCCTGGGAATAGGAGGCTAACACTCCTCCTCAGCTCCTTCTGCACCTCCCGTGGAGTCTGATGAGTGTCCACTAACCCCGGAGTGTCCAGGAGCGTCAGTTGTCTCCCACGAAATTCTCCACCAACCCTCCGACAATGCTGGGTGACCGAGGTGCTGCTGATCTTCAAATCAAAGGCCTTACGACCCAAGATGGAGTTGGCAGTGGAACTTTTTCCGCTTCCCGTCTTCCCCAGTAAAACTAATCTGAGCTCAGTGGTGGAGGAAGACATCTTTCTGCCTGAGGAGACAAAACATGATGATGATGGTGATGAGCTCGAAAGAAAGAAAGAAAGAAAGAAAGAAAGAAAGAAAGAAAGAAAGAAAGAAAGAAAGAAAAAAGAAAGAAAGAAAGAAAGACTTACGTGTACAGCTGATGGAAGACAGCTGCTTAGTGCTGGATGACATGTTCCTGGTCACTATTTTCCACAAACTGGGAACAAATGAAAACACTGCAGCTCTATACAGATCCCAACACTGTGACTGTGTCTGACCCTAAAGCCCCCTCTGAACTTCAACTATCGTCATTATCCCTGGGTTTTTAACCATCTGTCTGGAGAAACTGTAGTCCAGTAGTCTGTCTCTGAAACACTCGGCACAGCAGGCCTTTGCACCGAAAATGCAAACTCCAGCACGAGGTCGTGGTGCAGCTGAGGTAAAGATCTGGGAAAAGCCTTGGGAATATGTTGAAGTCAGTGTGATCAAAGTTCAACAGGCTCATCAGTTTCATTGTTGGGTCTCTTTATCTTGCAGACGCGCTGAGGAGTTGCCATTTGGAGACAAGTGGGGATCAATACACTTGTCAGTCTCTCGTCACCGTTGTTGTCATGCAGAGCAGACAAACTGACTCATGATGAACAACAAGACTACAAGTCTGCATGAGCACGGCTAAAAGTGTATGCAGTAACATACACTACTGTTCAAAAGTTTGGGGTCACTTACAAATGTCCTCATTTTTGAAAGAAAATCTTTTTTTTTTTAATGAAGATAGCATTGAATCAATCATAAATACAGTCTAGACATTGTTAATGTGGTAAATGACTATTCTAGCTGGAAATAGCTGATTTTAATGGAATATCTCCATAGGGGTACAGAGGAACATTTCCAGCAACCATCACTGTGTTCTAATGCTACATTGTGTTAGCTAATGGTGTTGAAAGGCTCATTGACGATTAGAAAACCCTTGTGCAGTTATGTTAGCACATGAATAAAAGTGTGAGTTTTCATGGAAAACATGGTATTGTCTGAAACCCCAAACTTTTGAATTGAAGTGTATATGGTGTTGGTATCTCCAGAAGAGAGGAAACTGTCTAATAAATGTCTTCTTTAATGTCACACTTACAAAACTCTGCTTAACACACTGAATTGTGAGTTAATACAGCAGTTTGTACAGTTTGTTTTTGTTTACAAACTCCACTAGATGGAGGCAAAGGTTAGTCCATGTGATGAAACCAGTCAGACACGTTATTGACTGTTTTAATCATGATGTGCTGAGACTTCAGACAACCTGCTGCCAGTATGTTTGTGCTACAAGACCAATAAGACAAGGATAAATGTAGATTTTAGATATTTCACTGTCACAAATGATGGTTCTGCCATTTATTCAGAGGACTTTTGTCACTTTATTATTGCAGTCTTTTAAAGTACTGACCAAAGTAAGACATTCTGTGAATCTAGGAGGATATATATTTGGAGTGAAAATGGGAACACCTATTATTAGAGATAATAATGTACTTCAGCTTGAGCCTGAAATATTCAGTTTGCCCGATGTTACTTCTTACTTAGAAATGATCATGGCAGGAGTACAGTTGGTATTTACCTGATTGTTTGGGTTTTTTGTTATTTTTTTTGTATTCTTCACTGTTTTCTTGCTTTGATTAAATTATGTCTTAAATTGAAATCTTCAGTGTTTCTGCAGTGAATTTTCTAGAAATGTTGTCACAAAGCAGCAGGCCTAATAACATATGTCTTGCAGAAAAAAATGCATTACAAAAATCAGATAATAAATTATGCTTTACCAGTTTTATTTTCATGTGGCGTTATGCGCTTTGCTACACATTTTTTAAACTACAGCCCATTAAAAGGATGTGTTGATGCTTTTTTTGATTCTTTGATTCTCTGTCATTTATGTCTTTTGTCATTATTAAGTTGCTTAAGGTTGGTAAATAAATGTATTTACATGCACTTTGTCATGCATGGAGTTCATTCATTAGATTATTCATTCATTCATTCATTCATTCATTCATTCAGCCAGTCAGTCAGTAACTGAATCTTTCATTGCCCTCTAGAGGCTTTCTGCAGAATGGAAATGTCTACAGAAACTTCACTTGGCTCATGGCCTCGCCTGCCCTCTGCAGTCTTGCTGAAATGTCAGGGAGCTTTGTTTGTGACACTGTTGGTCCATCACAGCTTATATAATTGCAGAGATTACATACATTTGAGTGTCCCTATAAATATTTGTTCACAGGAATTTTACCTTAGCTGCTACTGAGAGATTTCTGTGCCTTTATCAGATTTATATATGACTATTAATGCCAAATATGAGTTCATCTTCATAAACAGAACAAAAGAAATTACTGTGTGCATACATAAAATTTGTGCTTTTGCAGAAAAAAATGATTAAACATTACAGTGATAATTCATGACACAACCAAATTACATTTAAACCACAACACAAGCTGCTAAGAGAAGCAGTATAGCAATATTTGATACCACAATATCTAAGGTTTATTTTTACTGGACCAATGAGCAGGGTGTAAATCAGTCAGTAGATATGGTGCATCCACCCTTCATTCCTGGGAGGTAGGCTTTAAGGAGCATTGTGTTTAAAATGACAGATCTTTGTGAAATAAGAAAAGTAAACATTCACCCTTTTGCTCCAAGTCTTAACCTGTAAACCAATCTCAAACACTGAAACAAAACAAAAACACTTTACCAGTTTAAAGTGGCTATGGTATATTTACCTTGTGCAGTCTACCAGTAATAATCAGTTAAGTGCAGGGTTGATTCATCATTTAGTTGCTCAGTTGTCCCTCTTTTTGATCATTCATACAGTTGTTCAATAAGTATTTAAGGTTATTCTGCTGGTTCTCCTGTAATTGACTCTAGAAATCAGCAGCACCTGGTTGCTTAAAACGCAATGCAAGAAATGTAATGCCTATAGCGGGATGTCTGGCTGTTAGCTCATCAATAATGGAGTCCACGCATGTTCAAGGCACGGCCTAGATTGTCTTACCGCTCCACTGCTCCGTGACACATGCAAGCACACCTGACATGAACTAATCAAGCTGCTTCGCCGAGTTTCTGTGTGAGTGTGTGATTAAAGGGATGACTGTGTGTGGCGACCTTGTCCTCTTTCTGTCAAAGCAAAACAAAACACAACAATGAACCCTGACAAACCTACTCACATACAGACACACACACACACACACACACACACACACACACACACACACACACACACACACAGCACAATACTGACGTAGGAAACAATTTCCTTGTGGACAAAACAGTTTTGATTTATCTGATGTTGCATTAAGGTAGAAATAAGTAACACTGAGGCCCAGCTTTATCTGAGGATTAATGTTGATTAAAAGACAATGAAGACGCTGTCATGACGCCTTGGCAATGATGAGGATGCTCATGAGGAAGACCATGACGAAGAAGATCCACATGAAGAACCTATCCATCACCTTGGCAACCTTCTTCCACTCTGCTGCCTTGACACATTGGGCTCTCTGCTCACGGAAACAGTTGGCAATGTACTGTATGTTCTTCACCACCTGGAGAACAGACAGTTGAATTAAAGCAAGCACTTAAAGCGAGCTCTTCTAGAAACTTTAGAAGAAGAGTAATCAGATCAGTAGTTTGTGGCGGTAAAAGGAGAAACAGCGTGCTGTGTCACCTGTTTATGTTGGAGGCAGGGGCAGCAGCAGGGGCAGGAAGGGATCTGATACTTCTCTGAGGGGTAGAGGATCTGCTCCTTGAGTCCCCCATTCAGATGCTGGAGGTTTCGTGGATGAGGAGCGGCCTGGTAGTCCAGCTCATCCCTCCTGATGTGGTGGTAGCGGTGTGGGGGCTCTTGCTTTGTCTCACCCCTCTCCAGCCTGGAAGCATGATTGTTGTGGTTGTTATAATGGTGGTGCCTGCTGTTGGCGCTGCCATTCGCATGGCTTCTGTGATGGTTATTTTGATGATGCATGCTGTGGCCGTTGCTGTACTTGTATGGATCGCTGTCATGATGGTAGAAGCCATCATTGAAACGGTCGTCTTGGTAGCAGGCCCTATCGCTCATGGGTTCCTCTGGGTACAGCGGGGTTCTCTCACTCTCCGGCGTTGTACAGTTCTCCCCCACTTCATAGACAAAGAAGATTTTCGACATGTAGTCAATGATGAGCACTTTGGCCCAGTGAGGGACTGGTTTGGCCTCAGCACCGCAGAAATGAATGTTCATGATGAAGATGGTGAGGGAAGTCGAGGCAGTGATCATAGTCATAGTGGCAATGTAGTACTTTCCTAGAGAAGAGGACAGAGAGGAGCACAGATATGAAGGAGAACACACACATAGCATCCATTATTTATAGAAAACAAGGCTGCATATTTCATTCTACTTCCTGATTTCATCACTAAGGATCTGAAAAGTTATACCATCAGTCTTCTCAAATATTCAGTATCTTCAAAAAGATGTAGCCAATGTTGCCTCCAGGTAAAAGAGCAAGAAGCTAGTTTCTATAGTTGCAATAGTTCAAACATAGATGAATGCTAAGAATAATTCAAACCTATGTAGGGCATGCTCTCTGCTGGAGGCATGCTCTCAGCCACCAACAACTGGAACACAGTGAGCGCCAGCAGCACTGTGACCCCCAGGGAAACCTTTTCCCCCGAGTCGGCCGGCAGGTAGAAACCCAGCGGGGCCAGGAACGAGATGAGGAAGCAGGGCAGGAGCAGGTTGAAGATGTAGAAAGAGGAGCGGCGCTTCAGGAGCAGGGTGTAGGTGATCTCAGTGTAAGGGTCGGAGCAGCAGCCGTACATCATGACGTTTCTAACAGCCGGCATGCCGTGACACTCCCACTCCACGTTGTCCACAAAGTCAGACAGGTCACCACTGTCCATGCCCAAACTGATGTCCACCTGTGTGAGGGCACACATGAACACAGTGAAAGTACATAAACAATCAGAAAGACGAATGTATAAGCTGTTGATAGAAGGTAAACCAACACATAAAAAACATGCAAATGATGCAAACAGGAGCATGACTTGACCAAAAGGTTGCCATCAAAAGTTGAGTTTCAAAGACCTTTTTTGCTGAAACTTGGCTAGAAAAAGTTACTTACTTATTCAATTCATATCAAATCATGTTTATACATACCTGGTTGCCATTGTAGGTCCAGGAGCCAAAGGTGAGATTGCATTGCTGCCAGTCAAAGGGAAAGTAGGCGACGTCCACCACACATGTGCTCTTTGTGATGGCAGGAGAATCCCAGATGATCTCTCCATTATACCGCAGCTTCACATTGGTGTTGGACGGACCTGACTCCTCGTCATCTGCTCTACACAGACATAAACAGGAAAGGAAACATTCATACATTTCACCATTTCATTTCACCTTGTTTGCTCTTCCTCCATCTACATCTTTCACTCTTTGTCTTTTTTTCTCTTTCATCCCCTCTTTGTGTTTCCTACTCTGTCGTTTGTTACTAACTTGTTGTAAAGGACGATGTCTGGTTTCCAAACCAGATCACTGGGGATGTTGATCATCTCTAAGTTGTCATAGTCCTCCTTGTCCCACTTCAGGTAAGCATCATGCCAGACCTGCCTGATCCACAGGTAGGTGGTTAACACCTGGTTTCTCTCATCCTAAACACATAAACACATTTACAACGAGAGAGAGAGACAGTGATGACATTTGAAAAGGTTGAATCCCAGAATGTGATGAAGACAGATGAAATTTCTGAGACTCACACAGAGAAACATTTGAGTAATACATTGAAAGACAATGCTGTCAGTAAAATATGAGAACCACACATTTATTCTGTGGATGTAAATGGAGAACCATGAGTGAATTTAGAGGTAACCCACATTTTTTCATACATAGTCTGTGGAAATATCTGTAGAGCTTCAGTAGAAGCCAACTGGACTTCTCTTTTTGGTTCTCTCATCCATCCTTAGGCTGAAACAATTAAGTTTAAACACTCAAACACAAGCTGAGCAATGTTGTATATGTAGTCCAGTGCACAGACCTATATATAAAGGAGACTAAACAACAGCTCCACAAGAAAATGGCACAACACCAGAAAGGACAAGGCTCTGCAGTTCACCTGCATCTAAATAATAAGGGACATTTGTTCGGAAACTCCTTGTATGTTGAAATGAAACTACCATCTCTAAACAGGAGGGGGTCTATGATACCAATTATCAGGTACTTATAATGCAGTCTTGAGAAACCTCCCCAGAAAATTTCAGCACCAGTAACATCTTGAGTAAGAACTGATCTGTCTATGTCACAATCATTCACACCTTTAAACATGTGACTCTGGGCTCATCAATAGGCCATTAGCCATGTGAGCTGAGGGTGACAAAATATACCTGGGACTTCCCATCATTCAGTTAGAACTGAAGATGCGTTTTAGAAAAGGGGTGAAACACCTTCAGGAGCTTAAAAAAAAAAAAAAAGGCCAGTGGTCTCCTGCTGAAGCTCTTAGGATTACATTGAATCGGATGACTGAGAATCTACACAAACAGCTGGATAAAGTCTTCTGTGACATTAAAATGAGCTTCGTCAAGTATGAGAAATTTACTCAGGTGACATCAACCAGTTACTGGATATCAACTTGGGTCTGGGGAATGTAAATGTGTTACTGAAAGCTTTGAGTTCCAAAGATGTTGAAATTTACTAGTCAGGGAGGGTCTGACAAAGTGACGTGACAGATCCTAAACATGGGACCCAATGGTGGGGGAGCTTGTAATATAGATATAGATATAGTGTTTATATTGTGCTGTATATCAGCGAAAATAACTGATTTCATTGGACATAAACAATATCTTAATTTACACAAAGTGGCCACAATGTAGCGCAAATACATCGGCCCTGCCATAACCTTTATCTTTACAAATTTCATGATGTTCAGGGTTCATTTATGGGTTTATTTCCTGAGGTCTGTTTTGTATCATTATATTTACATAGATGATGGGGGCTAAATATTACAAACACCTCTCAGTATAAGGCACTCCAGGATAAAACCTTCACTAACCTGCCTCAATGATGCCTTGGCAATGATTCAAACAAGACAGATTGAAACAACTGAGATTATGCGGCTTATCGACATGATACATTTTTTTTGTTGCTTTGTAACTTTTGTGTCAATTTTTTTGTCTCTTTTTTGCTTTGTATCGTGTCGTTTGTCTCATTTTTTTTTGTCATTTTGTGTCTCGTTTTTGTAATAATTTGTCTTGTTTTTGTTATTTTTTGTCTTTTTTTGTCTGACTTTTGTCATTTTGATCGTTCCAGATACCTGTGACTAAATGTTTTGTGCATCTGCAGACACTGTGATTTGTAGGTTGTAATGTGTAAATGATAAACTGAAGTGTAATGTCATTGAAATTAAATTTGTTTTTCTTAAAAAATATTGAAATTGTTCATGATATTTTGCAAAAAGATAGTTCCTTAAATGTGAACATTTTTGCACTAAAAAAAGGAAAAATTCTGAGTTGCAGTTATTTATAGGTTATTTTGCTCTAATTTAACTGGTCTGACCCACTGGAGATCAAACTGGGCTGAATGTGGCCCCAGAACTAAAATGAGTTTGACACCCCTGATCTAGGGCATCTAAAACATTGTTGTGTGTGTGTGAGTGTGTGATTAAATAACTTATCTCTGGTTTAGTGTTGACCAATGATCCATATTTGAGCTCCGTCTCCACTCACCATATCTTTGATCTGTGACAGGGTGATCTGCAGGGAGACGTTGAGGGCTGCGTCTGTGTCCTCTACTGGTCTCAGAGCGTTGGAATAGTCCTCCATCAGGTCATTCAGAAGTTTGCGGGCATAATGACCCTGGGCACAATGGGACACTGAGGGGGCAAGAGGAAGCGCAAGAAACCAAGGAGAATGAAAAGTTACACTAAACACAAATAGGAAAATTTTAAGGGCAAGAAAAGTATCAGCAAAAAATGGCAGAGAAAACAAACTTCTGTCCCACTTATGTATCAGTGATATATGATACAGTAGCGGCATCAAACTCATCTGTCATGCAGAACCGACCTTGCACCAAAAGGCTGATCCAAATCATCAACGCTGCCTTCCTCATTTTTAACCAGTCACAAGCTGAGGGATCAATTATTCAGCAAAGCAGCCGCTGAGATAGCTTGGGTCCAAATCCAGAGTGTCACTCGACTCTGATCTCCATTCTCCCCCTGCTGAGGCTGAGCCAGCCGAGACCACAGAAAATTCTCAAAATCTTACATCCTGTCAGAAGCTCTGAATGCTTCGCTAGTTGTTAGTCGCAGTTCGCCTCTGTCACTGTTTCTGTGTGTAATTGCTGCTGTGGAACAGGACCTGGGTCGATCACACACACACAAACACACACACACACACACAGGTACACCGTAGTATCACATAGCACACAGGCACTGGGTGAAATGTGATGCCTGCAGCCTTATCCACTTGTGTACATGACCACAACCAGCTGTATGACACACACACACACACACACACACACACAAACACACACACTCAACCTTCCCGCGTTACATCGCTAATGACACGTGTCAGTCACACACATACAGTGACACTTTCTTAGCCATGCTCAGGTCACTCAGGATGAACAAACACACAAGTCAGTGAGGACGTGACACATGTCATACATGTCACATGACAAAGAGCTTCACGCAGGTCCAGGATCAGGTCTCATCTGTGAACAGGAATCTTTAACATTAGGACTGTAAAGCTGTTCACTGGTTGTAGATCAGTGATAAGAGTTAGATTTCATCTTCGCTTTGTTTGCAGGTTGTTAAAGAGGCTACACCTGACTGACCTCTGTAACACTGTACAGCAGTCGAGACTTCTTTAGCATTCAGACCATCCTGAATCGCGGATTTTATTTTTCATCATATAGCAAGGGCCACTGTGGGAAAGTGTTGCGTCATTTTTTATTAGTATTTTTTGTTTAGCTTTGTTTTTTGTCATTATTGTTTTGTGGATTTGGATTGTTTGACAGAAGAAAAAGGAGTGTAATTATGATTATGTACTCAAAGACAGCCCTGAAGGAAACTACTAAAATACTACTACTACTAAACAGAGGAAGAAAACTTTCCAATCGGTATCAATATTGGAGGAAAATAAAGGGCATTTTCTGGATCCCAGTCTCAGTATCAGTACGAATGACAGAAACAGTATTTTGACAGAGTAATAAGGCTTATAGATATTATAACTTATTGAAAACACATGAAATAAGCATTTTTATTGTAAAAATTGCTGTAATTATGTACGATATCTCTCATTTGACAAAACAAATTTATGTGAAGTTACAGAACCATTAATTATTTCTTTCTTTGTTAATTGTCTAGAATTGATTGATTAAACACATAACATCAATTAAGTTTATCAAGTTAACACTTTCATCTATTAAACAAATAGGAAATATTGATGAAATTATGATGAATTTGCAAAGATATTTTAACAGTGTTTTTAAAATTTTCTTTAAAAAAATTAATTATATCTTAATTGCAGTCAAAGGTTTTTAATGTTACTTTACTTTAAACAAGTAAATTAACAGTTTAATTTTGTGATTTTATTGATGTTTTTGTGCATTTCAGAAATACACAAAAATATCTGTAAAATAAAAAGAAACACTTTTATAAAATTGCAGATTTGTTTTAGTGTAGTAAATAAAAGAAAGGTGAGCAGTGACAAGAATGAATGTATGTAGCTAAAGTTATAAAAAAGGAAAGTACATTATTATCATTCAAAATTAGAGGATGAGACTTTTGTGTATTTAACGCACAACTTCTTCCTTTTTTTACATGCATGTATCAGCTCAGTTTTTTGGCCCAGAACGTGTGAGCGGCTGTTTCCTCTGCTGAACTTTCCTGTAACTCAGCTTCAAGATTTACAATTTCAAAATATATACTCTCCTCAAACATTTAAATGTAGCTTATAATAGAATTTCTGTTAAAAGCGTGTGGTTGAAGACTCTCCCATCCTTCAACATGTTTTTCAAGGTTCCCTGAAGTGGGCAGCAACAGAAGAGCTGCTGGTTGACGGTTTGTAAATGTGACGCAAAGCATTACTGAAAGACAGCAACAAATGTCAGTGAGCTTTACTCGCAAAACTGTAGATTTTTTAATGCAGCAAGTCAGTTTCTGAGATACAAAAAAATCTGAACATTACTTCAGGTTTCAGAATGGATCTATTTGTACACAGACTGTAGATACATCATTCACTTTTCTCATTATAAAATATACTGGATGTACAGCTGGAGCTATTGTTGATACGATGGATTGAGTATATTTTGGGTAGTTTCATTGCATATTTACTGCTATGACAACCACAAAAGCCAAATGAATTTTTACAAAGTGACAGGGAAGTTTCACTCAAAACCTGAAAAACAAAATCTCGCTTTTCAAAGTCTGTTTATAACATGCAGGGTAATTTATAGCAGTGCTCGGATTAAACACAGCACTGATTTAGAAAAGAACACAGGCTCCCTGAAGTTCAGAGTAAATCAATACTTTAGTCTCAAGAAAGCATCAAACAATGTCATAAGAAATGCTGCTGACATAGTTGTGCTCTTCTGTTCCGCAGAGAACAGCGATGTGATGTGTCAATGTGTCACTCAGTTTCTGTGGTACTGAGCTCGCATAGGACAGGTGTTTCCTGTGTGTGTGTGTGTGTGTGTGTGTGTGTGTCTGTGTGTGTGTGTCTACGTGTGTGTGTGAAAGGAAAGAAAGTGTGAAATATACATTGTGCCAGAGTTTAAAAAAATAAAGGGTAAACCATTTCTAATCTTCATTTCAGTGGTAAGCTCTCAGTGTGTGTTGTTGATAAGTAGCTTTGTATGTGTGTGTGTGTGTGTGTGTGTGTGTGTGTGTGTGTGTGTGTGTGTGTGTGTGTGTGTGTGTGTGTGTGTGTGTGTGTGTGTGTGTGTGTGTGTGTGTGTGTGTGTTTCAGTAGGCTGAAAGACTAAAGATGTGCTTGTGTGGTGAACATTGAATGTCATAATAGAACATGCACTATAAGAAACGAAGAGGTTCTGTTTGTTTATAAAGATGGGGATTCATGTATGTTGGAGAAAGTGGAGCAGAAAAAGAAATAAGTGAGGAGCTTTCCGCTTTCAGAGGCAGAGTGAGACACTGAGAGACAAAGATTGAAAAGTAGGGACAGAGGGACAGAAAGAGCGAAGTGTTGACAGCGAAGGAAATGTGTGTATATACCATAATGATCATCCTTCCTCTGTAATCGGCAAAGTCTAGTGAACAGTGCTCATCTGCAATGGAAGAAATCATTTAGACACACAGTCACTTAGAGCAGGAAAAAGTGTGGCTGGTGATTTTGTACATTTTTCTCATTGTCAACAAGCCACAAATCAAGAAAACTAACATGTAATCCTACAAACATGAAGCGTTTGTGTTGCTAAAACCTGATATAACTTAATTCCCTACGCAGTAAAGCTCCACAGTGAGGCATTTCATTGCAGAGGCAATGCCACTTTTTTCCCCAAAAGTCACTTTGACATGTTACAGTGAGAAAACTACAGAAATAAATAATGAATCAATCACATGTTTTTATGTACATTACCGTTCAAAAGTTTGGGGTCACTCAGAAATGTCATTATTTTTGAAAGAAAAGCAGTTTTTTTCAATGAAGATAACATTAAATGAATCAGAAATACAATCCAGACATTGTTAATGTGGTAAATGACTATTCTAGCTGGAAACAACTGATTTTTAATGGAATATCTCCATAGGGGTACAGAGGAACATTTCCAGTAACCATCACTTCTGTGTTCTAATGCTACATTGTGTTAGCTAATGGTGTTGAAAGACTAATTGATGATTAGAAAACTCTTGTGCAGTTATGTTAGCACATGAATGAAAGTGTGAGTTTTCATGGAAAACATGAAATTGACTGGATGACCCCAAACTTTTGAACAGTAGTGCAGCCGCTTCAGTTTTACAGTCTTGACGTACACGCTGACATGTCTTACTGAGAAACTTAGAGATCCACCGTCATTCGTGTTAGTTTCACCTGTGCTTATCCTGTCAGGACGAATCAGAAGGTCTGCTGTGAAAATGTCTCCTTAGATAGATATCTTGAGCTTAAGGAAGTTATTTTACAGGATTTGCTGACAATAACACAATTCAATTCAGTTTTATTTATAGAGTGCCAAGTCACAACGTATGTCATCTGATAGCACTGAACGAAGTAAGGTGAATACTTCACAACTTTTAAACAGAGAATCCAACAATCCAGAGTTTGCTTTGGATTCCCAACGAACAAGCAGTCAGCGACATTGTTACAGAACCAAATAATCCCCCCCCCCCCACACACACACACACACATACATACACACACACACACTAACAACAGAAACACTGTTTAAAGCCAGATATCATTATAAAAATGCAAATAAATTAGGTTATTTTCACTTTAAGTTTTTTTTCTTGGTCTTTTTGCCTTTATTTTGTATAGGAGAGACAGGAAATGTGGGTAGAAGAGTGGGGGAATGACATGAAGTAAATGGTTATGGGCTGGATTCAAACTCATGGCCGCTGCGTGAGGGACTATATTTCCTGTTTATGGGTCTCTTGCTCAGCCAGCAGAGCTATTTGGGTGCCGAGGTTAGTTTCATTTTTAGTAAATCTGCAAAAGAAAATCTCAAATCTTGAATTGAAATCTGAGTTTGAATAACAAAAAACATGCTTCACAACATATAGGACAACGATATAAATAACTGTAAAGCTAATTGGCTGCTGGTTGCCATGTTTGCAAGCAGGCACACAGCTTTAATACGACAGCAGGAAAAGCATATATATGAGCTGTAAATCTCTTAACTTTATCTGTACAGGTGAGCCAGTGAGTTTCAGAGCTCTGGAGCAACAAACTGCAGCCATAAATCCTAAATGATCTGCCTGTTTAGCAGCTCTTTGGATAATTCGGAGGCACCTGAGCAGTAAGTTCACCTTCGACCTGCTGACTGTGAAGTGGCTCCACCGTCCTGGATGCCACCGATCTGTGTGCGTCTGTGTGAAAGAGAGAAAACTAGAGAAGGGAAGAGAGACAGAGAGGGTGACATCTCCTTGTGGTAGCTGTGGCAGAGAGCACAATGAGAGATGAAAGCTCTGACCACAGCAGGCAGTCAGACACGCTGAACAGTCAGAGCCAAGCAGTTCTTTTTGTCATTTCAGGCACACAGTATTAGAAGTGTAAATGTGTACTTTAATTTTAACTGCATTGTTGGAATATTCCAAAAAATATGTTAAGATTAGCGTAAAACTGATGTTTTTGTTACTTTAGGTATTTAAATGAGAGAACATAACGAAGAGGCTAATGTAGGATTTGTATTTTATTCTACACAAATTAATCTATTGCTAACATGTTTTTGGACATGTATCTAATAGTGAAAAAAAAAACTAAAGTCAGTCCCTATTTTTGTCTCATCATGTTTTTTCAAATTCTAAAGTAGCAAAAACATTAGTTTCACTCTACTTACATTTAAACAGCACTGGTTAATACTTAACGAAAGAGTTGCTCTGTAAATTAATATATAAATACTCACCATATGGGATTTCTTTTTGCACAGGTCAGATGATAGATGTTTTAGGGCCCGAAACAAATGTGCAAAAGGGAATAATGTAAGGCTTAATAAAGTGGAACAATAATAAATACCATTAAACATTAGTACTCCTGGTACTTAAATGGATTTTTAGTAGGTTTTTAATAGAGTTAGTGGACATTCAGAGGCCTAAGTGAGGTTTATTCTGTGTTCAGGTGGTCTCCTGTGTGTCTACGTGACTCGTAGGTTTGTCAGCACTAAGCGAGTGTCTGTGTGTGAAGTCTGTGGCAGCGGCTGAGACCTACAGTGCATTGAGTTTGTGTATAGAACGTATAGAGACATATGTGTGTGCGCTGGGATGTGGTTATGTGTTTTTCAGCATATCCTTGAAAAGTGTGTATTGTAGCTCTCATCCTCAGCAGCTCTGAATACCACATAAAACATATCATATCATAGAGATATGCAGAGAAAGAGCGGGAGAGTATGAGGGGGAAGGAACAGCTTCTCTGGTCGTTTGCTGTTCCTGGTTGTCTTTTGGGGGATTTTTTTCACTTTCATTATCCTTCAGTTTAAGCATTAAACATTTAACATGCACTAGTTTTCTCAAACAGCCTTCATGTCGTCCTCTGACGTGTATATTCAGACATATTTTACACACACCATCTCACACATCATATACATGGGCATATACAGTATCGTATAGTATTGTAAGTAAAAAAAAAACAAAAACAAAACTATATTTGAGACTATAAGACTTTTGAATTTTAGGAGTATTAGGACTTTTTTCTTACCTGGATTCAGCCTCTATGGATGGGCCACAACTTCTACAGTCATTTTGTGATTTTGAAGTAATTATATGAATAAAAGTGAAGCTTGATTAGGAAAGACACAAAAGTTTAAAGTTCTCAACCCCATCATTTTATGCCTCCACCTCTTTAGTGTGTTGGCCATTATTTTTACATTTTGCTACACATGACTGTAAAATGAGATCATACAGATGCTCTACTCTAAATATTCAAACACTAAAATATGGCAGCATAAATGACTGACTTTATCCACCACTAAAGATAAGAATGAGCTTGTTAAACCCAACAAGCAAAGTTTCCTGCTTGCCTGCAGACGTCGCACCTCCATAAATATACTGGAATCTTATCATTTAAGTCGTGAAAATGTACAATTTCGATGATTTCTATAAGAATTTGAGAATTTGTCTTACACAGATTTCAATCACACTTCATCAGGCAATTTAATAGCTTATATATTTTCTATGACATGCATATGAAATGCAAAACCTACATTATGTCAGGACATGTGGCATATCATACGATATAGAATTCTGTATCAAAGCTGACATTATAAGACAATACATATCAGTTTAACAAAATATAAATTACACCTCTTCCAGTGTATGATCCTAATAAAGTTTATTCAGGACCAGTAAGTAATGTAAGACAGATAAATGTGAGGAATGATGAGCAAATACAACTTTAAATTCAATGTCATTACACCAAAAAAAACCTAAAAAACAAAAACAAAAATGATAAATATAGGCACAAAACTGACATATGAAAAGTCATAAATGATTGATAATTATGCTGACTTTTTCCAGTTTTTAGATTTGCTACCTCCCCGTATTTATTCATTCAGTTGTCCATTTTGGGTAAGACTGTACAATTACACAAACTGTACAGATAAATTAAAACAAAAATGATAAATGTGTTGAATCTGTAGTCTTATTTAGTTTTAAGTGAGTTAGTTGTTCAACAAATACCACGCAAAGAAAAAAAATGCAGACAGAAGGTCATATGTTGATATTTTTGTTGTATTTTCCAAAAGAAGGTGTACAAAAAACAAACAACAATGCACAAAAATCTAACAATAGCCACTAATACGTGGCATGATTTTAATTAAATGTGAACATTTCAGAAAATGCTGATGTTTTGTGTTTGTCTATTTTTTAATAAACATTAGGTGGGTTGCAAATTACGTCTGCAGACATTTTCCATTAATTTTCAATCCACATTTTTAAGGTCATTTTGATTTTTGCAATAGCTGATATGGAAACATGCAAAACAATAGAAACTTGTTAACGGATTTAACATATTTAAATAGGATACACGTATAATCTGGAGAAAACGTGCGGCCTGTAGGCATTTTTGCCAACATTTTTACCGGTCAATGGTTCATTTCCTCGTCGCATCAAATACAATTCCTCTTTGAAGAACATATAGAGAAATATATTGCATGTACAACCTAAAAAAAATACTTTCATCACGCTATCTGAGAAGACACCTACATTATCCTATTACTGATAGTTTAAATCATTGCTCACACACCATTATTTACTAATTTCCTTTGAATAAAAAAGAATTTTCTGCATTTGATTTTGTCAGATGTGAACAGCATATCATCATGACCCCGTGCCACTATATAAAGTTGCTTGTGTCGTTTTATTTGTGATAGCAAATGCACTTATTTGGTGTATTCTGCCTTTAAAAGTTCATTTGCTGATGTGACTGTAGACTAACACGTCAGGCTTCAACTACTACAATTAAGTAAAAGTCTTTGTCAAAAATCCTTTGTCCCATTAGACATAACTCCATGTAAGAATCAGCACTATGTCTGACTACTCCCCTGGATCTCTCAAACATAGATCCTGTTTCACCTCTGTACATATGCATGAGGGTCCGTGCGGTATATTTTTTAATCAGTATATGCTCAGTTTGAAATACATTTTGGGAGGTTAGTGAAAAAGACCCCTAGTTATATCTGAGAAATCACATTTTAGGTTCTTGCTCCTCCGCAAGGTCAACTGAGTTTGAACCGCACACTAAAAGTCTGATGAGAGGTTCAGGTGTCCACCACATGGAGGTCAAAAGGCCTTGCACTGGTTGATGCTGAACATGCTCCTCCTGGCCCGTTTCTTTTCCTGCTTCACAACAGTCCGCACTGCATACTCGAACACCTGCTGCACACCGCGGTTGCTCAGCGAGGAGCACTCCAGATAGCCTTTAGCGTGGATTTCGTGCGCCACACGTTTCCCATCCATTGGTGAGATGCAGCTGGCCCGATGCACCCCCACTTCCCTCAGGTCCGTCTGGGTCGCCACAACCAGCACTGGTACCTTGGGCAAGTTTTCCCGAACCTCAGCGATCCACTTGTGTTGGACACTGGCCAGAGAGCTTGGGTTCGCCACAGAGTAGCAGATGAGGACGACATCGGCCTGCTGGTACGATCTCGGCCTGATCTGTCTGAAGTTGTCGTTGCCCGCTGTGTCCCACAGCCCCAAACTGATCTGGACGCCGTCCATGTAGACCTCCACCCCGGTGTTCTCAAACACTGTGGGCTTGTAGCTGTCCGGGAAGGTCTCCGAGGTGAAGCGGACCAGCAGGGCCGTCTTGCCGACTGCGCTGTCCCCAACCAGGACACACTTGACTGACATCTCCGGATAGCCGTTCATGGCTGCCTCTAGTTATCTCACACCTCAAAATGTCTGCGGTTCTTCCGAGGAAGTCAAAGATCTAGCTGTTCTGGTCGATTTACAGGGTCCGCCAGGAAGTCAAAAGCAGCGATCACTCGGTGTGTGCTGTACTTCCATATGTAGATGGTAGGTTTGGTAGCAGGTGATGTGCAGCTCAGCTTTGCGGAAAATCCATCACCAGAGATGCTCTCCTGTAATGGTCATTCAGTTAATTGAACTAGCCTTTGATGCACCTCCTCTGAGTCCTCAAATGTCTCTTATATACAGTAGATGTGTACAGTCAGCACAGTGTTATATACACTTCACATAACCTCTTCTTTCTTTAGGCCATCTCGGCACGCCTCACTTCCGCTCGGCCTCTGCAGCAGCCTGGTCAGGTTCTGGTCCTTGTCTCTGATTATCAAGAAGATTGTCATTCTGTCCAGACAGATCGAACCTCTCGGCACCAAAGAGGGAAATTTACTGAGGAAGAGTGACGAAGAGACGATATGTTACCAACACGAGGTAAATGACAGCACCCAGAATGGTTAGAAATGTTCATTTAACTCAAGTTTTATTTAAACATTTCTCTACACAGCTGCCAGTTTGTTCTCATACAACATGTAGTCTGCTATGGAAGATTAGACATCAGTACGGCTCTTAAACCAAGATGCTTTCATGAGGAATTAAAAAAAATCAGCTTAAATAATATCTAAATAAACAACTGCTAGAATATTGCATGTGGTAGATGATATTTATATATTTACGAAAGAAAAGTAAAAGCATACAGAAGAAAACAGGTACAAAGTACTGACTAAATACGGAAGTAAAGATCTGTATGTTTGGGTGTGACCCACAATCCAAAGCTTGATCCTGAAGCCTCAAACGGGGGCTCGTTAACCACATCTACGTGACATTATCAAGCTCATAAGTGAGATTCATCTGTCTCCAGTTACTCTAATGCATCTCCTTGACCTCAGAGCCAGTCTGGATTCTGCAGTTTACACCACAATCTGTCACTCACAGTGGCCGATGGCGTCTCCGTTTGATACAGTGACAGGAATTAATCTTTACAGTTACTACAAGGTCTAATCCAGTCCTAATGGTGGTCTCTTCTGACTTGTCTGTTCTATTAAACTGACAGTTTTTGCTAATGTAGCAGAATCACAAAGCAGTAACCTCAAAACCACCTGCCATCTCACATACAGTCATCTAGATGGAAAGACCAGCACAACGGAGATGGGACACTTGAATCAGTGGGTTTTCCACACTTTGACATTCTAAATTATTTCACTAGAATAAGCCTCAGTTTGGTACTGCAGAGGAAAGATAAATGATTTACTAAAAAGTAAGAAAAAGGAGCAACCAGGCCTTTATGTGATGCAACTATACTACTCCCGTTTATCCAAGCAGACACGTTTTTCAGTGTAGTTTACTGCGAAATGTTATGTGATACACACCTAATTATGTATTCGCACTGCTGGGAGAGTAAGAATACACACTGAGGCGTTCACTTGTGTTATTTCAAAGATTTACTTGTGAAATAAGTTGGGCTTTTTTTCTACAAGGACCGTGATTTATTTATTGATTGATTGATTGATTTTTAAATTTAAGAATACAAAACCAAACACTGTCCCTTAAAGATGTCAGACAGATCGTTACATCGAGACAAAGAAGAAGATGAAGACAAGCACAGTTGGGCCTACCTTTCTTGTCGGTCTTCTCGATCTTTAACGGATGCTGGCTGCCGCCTTTGAACGCAGCGCTGTGCTGACAGAAAACAGGTTTAAACTCCAGAAAAAGTTAGTTTATAATAATAATATATCGAATCGGCCACCGCCATAAATTTGAACCGACGCAGAGACGAAATATTGCGAGACCTTTCTAAAAATGTGGCTGGTCTGTAGAGGAGCGAAGTGAGAAGAAAAAGTCAAGTAAGACGCATCCGCTTTTTGGAGTGTGGAGGTGTGACTCACTGCTGCTCGCCTCCCCCACAGCAGCTGCGCTTGAAAGTGTGAGTTTTTTTGTCTCTCGTGGATTTGTGCCATTGTGCGTGCCATTTTACGCAGCAGCGGAGCGCACAGCTGGCACAAAGAAATGATTTTAGTAAGAAGATTTATTTATTTATGCATGATCACGGAGATGTTGTAGATAGTAATGGCTAAAAAAAGAACGACAAAATATGACCTCCAGTTAGTTACCACCAATAAACCAACTCTAAATTAAGATTAGAATGTTCCGTTGTGGTTACTGTGCCATATACCCTTGGATGAAGACTGGAGTGACAATAACTGACTCTGGAGAGTTTGACCAAAATGACCCGAAAATTGCTGAAAATGACCCAGAATTTGTACAAAATGACATAAAATTGTCCACAATCCCTGAACGTGTCAAAAATGAATCACAACCTGCCCTGCCCAGAATTAATAATAATGTGTCCAGAATGAGTCAAAAATTGTTGATAATGACTCAAACTTTGTCCATAATAATAGAAATTCATCCAGGATGAAGTGAAAATTGTTTTCTCATTGTAATTGGGGGAACCCTGCTGATTTTTCACGTCAAATGTTTACAGCTGTTAAACGGCAGGCTACACACCGCAAAAAGACTTTCAAAATGAAAAAAAAAATCAAAACCAAAGGAGTGAGCTTCAGTTACAAATGTTTTACCAACATTTAAATATATACACATTTATGTCTACAGAAATAGAAATAAACAGTTTTTGCAGTAATTTAACATTTCTTGTAACCAAATAAGAAATGTTTGCAGTTTATAGCATATATTCTACTGATTTAGAGAAAACTTTGAAATTTCAAACATTATTTTGATGGCTTAGGTTGAAATAACCATGTTGATTATTGCAACAACCTAAATTTATGTTGTAATTTAAACTAGAATGTCTGCATTAGTTGATTTAAAACTAAATTCAGGTCAATGCAACCTAATGAAACTGGCTACATAACTGAATTTTTCTTCCTGTTCAGGATTTCGAATCCTCTCCCGTTTTTACCAACTGAGACCATTTCAGAGGATTAAAACTGGTAATTAGAAATACCTTTGATTGTTGAGGAAAAGCTGGTTCTCCTCAGTGTAGATTGTTGGTTGATCATAATTTCCTGTAAAGTTGTCATAACTAAAAAAAATTTGTTTCAACTTGATTTCATTTTTTAGTTGAGCCGAATGGTATGTTTTTGTAGCACAGTCAGGCATGATATTAGGATTATTACAGGCAAATCCATAGTATTGCTATAGGCTGTGTTTGGTTAAACTGTAATTTACATTAAGTATGGATGGGTTTTATATGTTAAATATAGAAATCAATTCTTTTGCTATTGCCCTATGGGCAATAGGGTGAGTTAAACTTGGATAACGTAGTTTTCAAATTTCATTCATGATGATTATATTTTGACGATATAATCCATAGGATCATTTTAAAAAGGTAATTTCTTATTTTTTTGTATTAAACATTTTCATAAAGCATGTAATTACAGTCTAAACTAAAATATTAGACATATAAGGCCACAATAACCTCTGGTAATGGGCTACAATACAACGTGAATGCAACGCAATGTCAACCAAACTTTTGGTGATTGAGTTGCATTGTGGGTAAACAAGCAGTAAGTTTTAACATTCATTAAGAACAGGGATGGAGCAGACATTGCTTCTAACTGTATATATTGAAGTTATGAAACTATAGTGATCATTTATAGTATCGTGGTCTGGTCACAGTACACTGTATGTAATATTCAGTCTTTACACAGAATAATATTAAATAACTAAATCCATTTGTCAGTGTTTCATGATGGCTTGTTTTGTTGACACAGCAGCAGCTAAGGCTTTATTTTGTCCACTACGACCAGTTGACACTTATATTCTAATCCAGACATCTAACTGGAAATTATAAATTTAAAACTAAAGTGCAAATTTTGCTAAAACTAAAAAATAAAAGGCTACTTCGATCCGCAGAAACACAAACTGTAAACAAATAGGATTTTATTCCACCATATTTTATGCTCTGTAAAACCTTACCATCAAATGGCTAAAAAATACAATATTCTTGTCATATTTCTTGAGCTCACAACATTCTGTACAGTCAGTAAAATTTGTTAACACCTTTGTTACACTTTTATTAAAAAAAAATATTACACAGGTAGAAAAAAAACAGAAAAGATTTTAAGTTTACAAAACTAATGTAGCAATATTAGCAACACAGCTGCTACAAAATTTGGCACAATGTGTTTTAAAAAGCTACCAGGCCAGAAACAATCAACCGGTCTTGAAAAAGACGAAAAACTTTGAATTATTAAATGGTCACCTGAGTTTAAATATCAATGTATTAGCAACTAAACTTTGTTTGGACTTACACAAAAGTAAACGAAGAGTATAATGTTGCAGAAGCAACTGCGAAGACGAGAATCACAGTGGAGGTTCAAACTCAAGGGGTTGCTGGCCTTTGATCATCTGTGGAGTTTCAAGCTGGCGTTCTAAGCATTTGGCTTTGTGATGGCAAAACAATAAATGTATAACCGACATTAAATACAATGGTTAAACTATGTCTCAGATAAGTTGTTTTATATTAATTAAAATCCTCAAAGAGAAACCTACAAGCAGGAATCAAGCGATCATGATTCAAATTGTGTAAAATATTTACAATGTGCTCAAACATGATTCCAAATTAATAAATGTTCAAATGATTCAACAACTTATTTAACTTGGAGCCTGACAAACAGGAATTTTTCTCTCTTTAAAATACACAAAAGGCAAATTTACACTAAAATATTTTTAAATATAAAACATAGTATCAATGTATTCTCGCTTTACAGATGCAGAAAAATATTATTCTTTTTTTATGTTTCACACTAATGCAGTCCTTTTCCATAAACACAGAAAAAAATAGATTCAACATTAAAATCTGAATTGAATATAGCCTCAGTTAACCAGACATTATGTATCTGGAAGTTTATAGATAAAACTACCAAAACTGACTAACAGAAGTAAGACACGTAGGCTGAGTGTATCACACCGTACAGACTGGAATATTTGTATTTGGGCATCGCAGACGTGGAGAATGATGGATATAGAAAGAGTTGTCCTCCATAGCAGCTGTAGTCTGAATCCAATAAACTGGTTCTTTTCACTTCAAAGAGACCAACACAAGGCCTGGCTTTGGCTCCGTGAACCTGAGAGATTCACAGATAGAAGAAACGGTGGGTGGGTGAAGATGAACATTTCTGGCTCGGGAGTTTTGCTTTGGTGTGTGTGTGTGTGCGTACCTGTATTGTTTGCTGGTGAGGTAGTCTATAACGGCGGGGCGGATGCGGGCCACGCCCCCCTGGCTGTGGTTCCCTCTTCCTGTGATGACAGAGAGCTGAGGTCGACACAGACCCTGCTCGAAATCTACACAGAAAGAGGCCAAAGAAGAACAAAAGACACACAGAGAGAACTTAAGTAAGAGCAGCAATGTGCACAAACTTCAAAAGCGGGGCAGGAGCACCAGCTTAGAAAAAGCCGCAAGCTGGGCGTTGTGATTGGCAATATGGGTTAGATACACCACGTACCAGTGACATTCCTGCTTGGTGTCTGGACCTCAAGGCGCACATCATCAATTTTACACATTTAGGAGGATATCTTAGCTTCGTTTTATCTTTCGTTCAAACCAGGCGAACCGTACCACAGGTGTGAAAGCGATTCAATATGCAAGGCTCATCTTTCACATGCTCCTTTTGGCCTCAAACAGCCCTTCTCAGACATGGAACATGTTGTTTATCTACTAAAGTCAAGGCTTTTGTCACTCATACACTGGTGACTTTCCGGTTATTGCTCCTTGCAGCTTTTTTTAGACATGAAAGACACAGTACTTGTGTGATGTTTGGCACCTGGTGAGTGAGAGGGAGCAGAGAGCAGCAGAGAGCGCGAAAGACACGAGATAAAGGCTATGATAATAAATCTAAATAGGTGGTAACACTACAAAATGCACATTCTTTATGTTCATATTTTACCCTGTGCTGCAGCAGCCTTCAAATTTGCTAAGACCTTTACATGAAAGTGACAATAGTGCTATTCACATGAGACCCACATGGTAATTTTCCAGATTAACAATGAGAGGTGCATGTTTCTAAGGACCTATACTGAGTGTATACAGTACATTGTTAACTACCTGCGGTTTTGTCCTCTAAGACTCGGGCCAGATGCTCTCGAGCCTCGTCTACATGCAGCCCATGGAGGTCCAGGATGTTTTTGGGCAGCAGCGATGAGTTGACCCTCTCAAAAATCTGAACTGCTGCACGGTGATTGGCCTCACGCATCCGATGGCCGTGCAAGTGTCCCTAAAAAAAAAAAAAAAAAAAAAATAGAAAGAGAAAATTTATTTACTCAGCAGAGCATTTGTCAACATTAATCACAGACATGCTACAAATTCAAAACATAAAACAGGAAAGCTTAACAAACATTACTTCTAATATTACATATTCTCTCAGTGAGGATATTACATAGAAACAAAAAATATTCAGCAATTATTTAAAAAGTGCATAGCAGCTGAAAATACAGAATATGAAAGTAAACTATTCTGCTTCAGTCACTTACCTGCTGTGCATAAAATGAGGCCACTTCTTTGCGCCCCTGCTTGTAGGCCTCTGCAGCCTTAGCAAAACTCTCGAGCTGTCGGCTCCTCTGCAGTTTGGCCTCAGCCCTGAAGTCTGTATACTCGGGGTCCTCTGTGTCCTGATAGCTTGGTACAATTGATTCTAGAGGTTTCTGTCTCTGACAAATAAGAAAAAAAAGTGACAAAGACAGTTAATAAGGAGTGAGGAAAGTAGATGAATTATACATTGTGATACTGATCTGCATAAGGTGATTATGTTTGATTCAATTAAATTCTTACCAATGCCTTTAAGCAGTTTATTACTAACTGAGATTTGAATGATGCCATAAGTGTTTTTTTTTATACTGCGTCGATGAAACATACAAAAAACTATAAGCACTGTGGTACAGTGTTGCATCACAGCTGTCTAAGCTTTTGTGAAATGGGAAGAAGGCTGAATGTTGCTTAAAAAAAAAAAAACATTTACCATTGTGGATGCACAATTTTCTCACAGAATATGTTGCACTGTAGATGAATATGTGCTATTTATCAATACTGTCTATACAGCGATACAATAATTGTCAAAATGTCATGTTAAAATGTTGCAGTGAAATTCAAAGTGATTCAACAAATAAGTTGACAACTACCTGTTAAAATATGCATAAACATAGATATGAAGGTCAGGAGAAGTAAGTTTATACATTAGTTCAGACCCACTGCTTGCTTCT
The DNA here is from genome assembly GCF_022539595.1 of Amphiprion ocellaris. NCBI lineage: Eukaryota > Metazoa > Chordata > Actinopteri > Pomacentridae > Amphiprion > Amphiprion ocellaris. Next base: position 16,057,757 of record NC_072769.1, on the reverse strand, counting down.
CTTTCTGCCTGTATTCTTAATACCTTTTCCCTCTCCTTGCTGGCTGCTCTGTGGTAGTCGGACCGAGGAGCTTCTGGGGCAACTACTGTCTTCACAGGCTCCTCATCCAGCAGAGAGCGAAGAAACAACTCTGTCTGAGTCAGGCTGTAACTGTGCGAAGACAAACACATGCACGAGTTCACCCAAAGTATAGAACACTGTTTCAACACATCGGATCCATACGTTTATACATGGAAAAAATGACTTTAAAGCTTTATAGAAATGTCTCACAAACAAAGTGAGTACAATCTCAAAGTTCTTTTCTCACTTGTGGTCTCTGAAGATGTCCTGGAGGAAATGCCTGTCAATGGAGGGGAACAGGGAGTACAGCTGGTTCTCTTTCAACAATGTGGCTCCGTCACGTCGGTCGACTTCTACACGATTTTGTCTGGTCTGAATAGGAGCGTAGTTGGACAGACATTAGTTAGGATGAGGGGAATAGAAAAGACCATAATGTTTATGTGCAGAACATACAACAATCACAGGTGCAGCTGGCATATAATACCTTCTTTATGTTTTCCTGTAAAGCCTGTTCCTCTTTTATAATATCTCGAAGAGAGACATGCGGACGGGGAGCATTCCAGTGGTCCATGAACGGCATCCGACTAAAGGCGTCTGGCTGGTTGTCCAATGACATGTGACTGTCTGTGTTAATCAGAAAATTAGCTGCCGGTGTCCGCTCTCGTATTCCAGGTTTGGTCACCTGTGAGTCACCCCAGTGTGTCGAACCTGATCATTCAAAGATGGACATTTAGTAGCTGTGAAACAAAGTGGTGTAAGGACAGGTGTGTAAAGGTATACTAAATATGCCTAAGCCTTATGGATTTCATCTAAAATTGTGCTTGTGTGTGTTACGACTCACTTTCCTGCAGCAAGTGAAAGGAAAGAGTTGCTTGTCTTTGCCGTTCCTGGAACAGAAACAAAAAACAAAGACCCTCTCAGACTCACACACAGTGGATCCAAGTACATTTATGAATGGACAAACCTAATGCCGGTAAAGAATCGCCTCACCTGGATGGTTTCCTTCCACTTCTGGTGGAGCAGTTTAGCCAAGCTCAGGTCCATCTGCACTGTGTAGTCATCAGCTGGGCAGGTATCTGAATATAATGAAACAGACAGGACAGATGCAGTTATGTGAGTTCTAAGGAGTAGAGCAGTACACCTTTTGAGCAGGTTAAGCAGTGCAGTGATGAAAATTGTTGAATAAATTTACCTGAAGTTGTTATGTGAAGTTTGCTACAGTAGGGTGTTTGTTAGTATAGCAGTATACAGTGGGCTTACCAACACAGAGCGTGAGTCTGTGAAGATAAGCCGACCCAGAACGTTTACAGAGTCAAACATTTCATAAAGCCGGTCAGACAGCTGGAAGGGGACAGTATGTAAATACAGAACAGTGGTCAGTTTGCACAAAGTTGCTAATCAGTGGCAAATGGTGATGGAATCAAGTGGTCTGGTTGACAACAAAAGTTAAGAGAACAGTGATTGAATCAAGAGGAGTCGCCCTCAACAAATGGTAAGGGAGTTATAAGTGACAAAAGTAATGAAATCAAGAGTGACACTAAGGGTAGAGGGTGTCCATAGCAAAAGAATGTGCTATTTTCTTCATTAAAACCAACAGCCTTACTGAGAACAGCTAACCGAGCACGTTAAGCCCTCTCCAAGGTGGCCAAACTAGTGAGTTCTGTACAGCATTTTTTGAATGACACCCACATTACGCAGCAGCTGGCAAGTTGTGTGGAGCTGTGATGGAGATTGAATTTCTCTACCATCATTTTTCATGCATAAAAGCCCTGAAAGACACTTTTCTAAACTGCATGCAGTTATCTGCATCTGTGAAAATAACTATTTTTCCCTTTCCATGACAGATGGCTCTTGACCCTTCCTCCCATCATGACCTATCAGATCATGTATAACCACACCATGTCAAGTGGTGAGAAACTATTTTTCATTGTAAAATCTGTGTCAGTTACCTGGGTCTATTCCAACAGGACCGAAGAGTTCAGTGAGCTGCAGTGCCAGTTCAGTGGGTAGTTTCAGCTCCACACACTGAATACTCAGGTGTTGGCTTCGTCTCTCCTCATTCCTGCTCTTTTTCTGTCTCTCCATCTCCTCCAGGTTATCCAGCAGCAGGCGGGTGATCTCCTCCAAGCTGGCAATGTCGTCCTCAGTCTCAATTCTTGAGTCTTCAATTGTTACCCTATTATCAAAGCTTCCACCCCAAGCTCCACCCTCTAGGTCAGACTCAGATATCACTTTGTGGTCAGCATCGTCACATCTCTCTCCTTCCTTTACTGCTTCAGGCAAGTTAGGTTCTGCTTGTGGAGATGTTTCTAAGTCTAAGGTTGTATCAGGATGAGGATCAGGATTGTTGTTCGTAGCTGGAATAGCTGCACCTCCAAAACTAGATACTTCAGTATTATTGGCGCTGTCATCTGACTCTGTAGCTGTCTCACAGTTTGACTGCTGGGATCCATCCTCTATCACATTTGTCTCTCTCTTTGGCCTGTCTTCAGGTTGATGCTGATCGAACACAATAGGACATGAACTGGTTTCTATAGCCTCAGATGAAGCTGCATGCAGAGTGGATGCGTGGTAGTCATCTTCATCAGCTGCACCAACCTCCTCCCCCTCACAATCTTCATCTCTAAAGAACCTCTCTCCAGAGTCCAGCAGCAGGTTGGTGGTCCACTCTAAGTCCTGATGGCATTTGTCATATAGGTCTTCTAATGTGTCAAAACTAACTAGCTTAAAATGGCGACTGAGAATGCGCAGGTTCTCAAGCCGGTCTTGAGTTACTCCAAATTCTCTCTCCTCCACCTGTGTGCCTTTCTCATGCACTACATGGTAGGGTACCTCCCTGTGGCCAGACGGGTGAACTGCAACTGCTGCAGAAACAGCAGAGGAGAGCTCCGGCACAAAACGAGAAGAGTCGCCACAGACGACTCTGACGTCACTGCCATGGCTACCTACAGTGAAAACTGCATCATCAGGGCTGCCTGCACGATTGAGACGCCAAAGAAGAGCAAAGTCCTGAGGCTCTGTCTGAGTGAAGCGGCCTGTGTCCACCAGAGGAAGAGGGGAAGCCTGCTGCTGGTCTGTCGCAGATTTGGCCCCAACGTTTGTTTCAAGGATAAGACTGGTATTAGGATTAAAGTTAGGTTTGACATCACAGTTGATGCTGTTCTGACTATTGTCTAGGTCTTGAGCTGTGGTATTGAGACTGTCCAGAGTGTTCAATAAGGAATCGGGGCAGTTTTGAGTGAAGGTGAGGGCTAGCTTGCACTGCTTCCCTGATCTGCGACCCTGACGCTGTTTCTTCTCCTGACTGAAGGGACTACTTTCTGTTTCCACAGAGCCCTCGCTCACAATACTCTGACATGTGTCACTAATGTGGCTGCCATCAGCCTCAATTCTTGTTTCTCTGCTGTTCTCTGTGCAGCTGTCCACATCTATTCCAGTCTCACCTTCAATACTGTGGGCTACATTTTCCTCCTCAGTCTTCTCAATAAAAGTTGGAAAAGGATTTTCTGCATCGGGTGCTTTCAAACCCACGGACAGAGCTTCTCTGTCAGTCCTTTCGGTGATTGTTGTTCCAATGTTATCATTTTTTATTTCCCTGATAACACAAGAGTCAGCTGCGTTCCAGTCTAACACACAGTCAGGTAATTCTCTGCTGATGTTAACCCTGCCAATGTTTAGCTTTCTCTCCTCACTGTTAGATCTACTGCCATGAGATTCCTCAAACAAGCCGCCTGCCTCATCCTCTCTCTCCAGTTCCTCTCCAGAACTCAGCGAAATGGAGCGTGAGCGGGAAGAGCTGGTCTCAGCTGCGACTACACCAGTCTGGATAAGATCAAAAAGTTTCTGAAGCTCGGTTAAATCAGGGCCCGAGTGTGTGCTCACTGTTTTTTCATGGTCATTGCATTCTTGAGATGCATCTTCATCTTCACTCCCATGTACTTCTTCATGGGTGTCTCTTTTTCTCACCTGTCGCTGCTCAAGAGGCCCTTCAGAAGGCCAATCTCCTACAAAATTCAACATCTTATGCATTTCCTTCTCTCCCATGTGCGCTGCTAATTCAGCCCCTTCTGATTCCTCTTCATTTGTCTTTTCCTGGTTGGTATCTTTTACTGGATCTGCAGGCTCCATGTTGTCAAATCCAGACCTCCTGCTCGGCCTTTCTCTCCTCACTCTCTGTCCAATAGATTCAGAGAAAGCAACAGGTTTTTCAGTTCTGCATGAATCTTCATTCATCACTGATTCCACAATACAGTCTGGGATTCTCTGGTCTCCATTTGGAGGATTCAGCTGGTTCACTTGGTCATCCAGCTCAGAATCCAAGTCCCCTAAATCAAAGTCGTCCCCAATAGAAATTTCATGGTTTTCTGTGGATCTTTCACTGAGTTGGACATTGAGCGATTCTGTGGATTTGTGGGTGCCGTCTTCAAGCATTCCCACCTCTCCAGAGCGACCAACAGATGACACATCGGGGAGGGAGGAAAACAGCTGAGGACGGGATTTCTTGCATTTTTCAGTCAACCCAGGCTGATCTACAAGGTCAGGACAAGGTGTTTCAGGAGACAGTGGCCTAAAGCAACAGAAAGGTGTAAATGACACAGTAAATATAACTGATGATAGGTACAATATAACAATAACACACTTAACCCAATGATTTGGATGATTCCTGCCATAAATTTATGTTTTCATGTATTTTAAGCACAACAGAGTATGGCCTTTAATACCATAAAATACTTAGCCTTTAGCAGAACTATCCATTTTAATATGTGTGTAAAAACAGTTTTATCTTGAGGCAACATAGAGATGGAAATGGAAGACAAATCAGGTGAGTAAATTCTACATTTTGGAAATTTGTGCTTCTCTTTATGTGACTGCAGTCACTTAGAAATGAGCCTGAACGTCTCTACATATCTGCAACTACAATGAGTTAAAGTTAAGATCTACATTCATGTTTTCATAGCAAAAACTAAGACACAATTTCTATAAAAGTTTCAGTGAACTATCAGTTCACAGTAAAAATCTCAATATTGTGAATCCCTAGTTGACAGGAAGGAGAATTCCAAAGTCAGTTACACTGCTTACAATCTGTAAATAATGCTATTACTTAATGTCACACCGTACTAATTTATCAAGACAAGTTTAGATTGCAGCTCAGTAAAAGTTTTTGTGAGATTCTACACTGACAGTGTCTAAAAAGAAAGTGATTCCAGTGGTTCATCAAATCTTCTGTTTGAATCTATCTAAGAATATTCACAGACTCGCAAATGCATGCTCATTTTAATATTTATTTATACCAGAGTCTTCCTCATCAAAACACCATTTGATACAAGTAGGATGTCAGTACAGTGAGATAAGACTTTTTGAGTGAAACTCACTGTGAGTCTCTGTTCTCCAGAAGGAGCTGCTGTTTCCGCTCAGGCATCTTTGAGCCCATAATCGCCTGGATCGTGACGAAGCGCTCGTATCCATTAAGCATGCGGCGGATTTTTTCCACTGGTATGTTATGTGTGGTACGTCTGAACGTGAAAATACAGGTAAACACAGACACACAGACATCAAATATACAAAACTGTCTCCAACAGCATTGTGCTCTGTAACAGTAAAAACTAATTTAGAATACATTCTACATTAATCTTCAGAACCCCAAAACCCACCTGTAGGTTTGTAAGATATGTTGTCTTTACAAAATTGCCACTTCCTACACCACTTTCTACAAAGGCAACACAGAGAGCATGCTGACCAGCAGCATCTCTCTGTGGCATGACAGCAGCAGTGCCTCTGACTGGAAGGCACTGAACAGAGTGCTGAGACGATCATCAGGGTCTCACTGCCACCTGTAAGGGACATGGCAGAACAACGTTGCCTGTCAAGGGCATTGAGGATCACCAAAGACCCCACTCACCCTGCCCGTGGACTGTTTTCCCTCCTACCCTCAGGCAGGAGGTACCACAGCCTGACATGTAGAACTGTTAAGTTCAGGAACAGTTTGTTTCTCACCGCCATCTGTCTTTTAAACAGAGGACTGTAAATATCAACATAGACAATCTCTACTGCCTTTCACAAGTGCAATTACCTTGGGACACGTGCAATAACTTTTTATTTAATCTCTGTTTTCACTTATTTATTTTCATTCACTGCACTACTGCACCAGTATTTATAACCTATTTTATTTTATCTCCGATATAATTTGCCTGAATGACAATAAAGTAATCTGAATCATTTCATCATCAGATTTGGACTTTCTGACAGTTCTTTAACTACTCATCTGTGACATGATGTTTGGTTTGGGAAACTTAACCAAATCTAACCTTAAAATTGAGATATTTCATCAAAATCACTTAATTCTACATATCTCCTTTAAAAATTTGCCAAAAATAACACAGCTGTGCTAATCAGACCGGGAAAAAAACATAAATAAAATAAATTCAGTGCTTGTCGGTGGAACTGTGTAGTTATGACTGACTTCACTGTGACCACCAGTCACATGACATAGAGCCAGTATATTTTCAGCTTTACTGGGCTGAACTGCGAACTGTGCTTACAGAGAGCAGATATAAGACACAGACAGAAACAAATTAAAAATCTGAATAGTACCACCTGCCTAATATAGTGTTGGTCTCCTTTATGCTGCTAAAACTCCTCTGATCCAGTAGGCCAGTGCCACAGGACAGGATGTCCTGTGGCACTGGGATGATGGCAGTGAATTCTGTGGGTCCTGTGGGTTGCAGGGTGGAACCTACCTAGATCAGGCTTATCCTGGAACATCCCACAGATGCTCAGTAAGATTTGGATCTGGGGAGTGTGGAACCCGGGTGAACACCTTAGCTCTGTTGTGTTCCGCGGGCCACTCCTGAGCAGTTTGTGCAGTGTGTCGGGTTGCATTGTCCTGCCGAGGATGTCAAATGACCTCAAGGAGTGCTGCTGTCATGGGGGGGTGGGGGTTATAGGGCGTTGTTTGACCTTGCAATGTTTAGGTGGGTGGTACATGTCAAAGATCCACATGAATGTCAGGAATCAAGGTTTCCCAGCAGAACGTTGCATTATAACAAGATGATCGATGTTATTCACTTCACCTGTCAGTGGTCATAATGTTGTGGCTGATCAGTGTATTTGTAGTAGAGCCCCCCCAAAATATTGTATATGTTGAGTCCAAGTCCTTTTTAAAAAAAAAATACTGGTAAAAAAAATTCAAATTGGCATTATAACTGTGTATAACTGCACAGAAATCAATTTTTGAGTTCCCTCTCCTCCAACCCATGGTTGTGCAGTTTCCACAAAGGTGCAGGATTTTATAATGGGGTTAAAAAAAAAAAAAAGAGCCCACGGTGAGTAAAAACGTGATAGGAGCAAACATAAAGAAACTATTTGGGACTCAGAGTGTTAAACCAGACACTGCTGTAATTCCTCTACTGCTCTCACCTCTCCAGCTCTTTGGGTTTGTTCTTCCACCAGGTGTCCGGCTCTCTGAACAGCACCTTATATCCATGTTTTAGTGCCTATAACAGATGCGGGATCAATAATTTTTTGAGATTCATCACAAATGTATGTACCGGGGGGTCCTCAATTTAAGTCGGAGTTATGACTTGAGGTGAAAATCGACTTACATCGATCCGTAGGAATGGCGAAAATGTAAGCAAAGCCATTATGTGCATCACGATATCAATAAGTTCTTTGGAAAAGTCATGAACACCAATGACTTTCATACATATATGAGTCATTTTACAAGAAGATAGCAGAATCTGTTGCACTGTTATTACAACTTGAATGTTTTATTATATCAAATTTCACTTTCATGGGGATGGCTTTCCTTTTCTTCAAAGTACTGTCATCAGAAGAGTCTGACTTACGCCTGGGAGCCATAATGGAGGGCAAAAAGTTAGCGGATGTAACACAATACAAGGTGGCATACAACCGGAGAATGTAAACAAAGCCGTCTTATAGTGCCGCGTGACGACGTATTCATCCGCTATGCTCGCCAACTAGCTTCACATAACCAGTTCCGACATAACGACGAACGCTGTAGGTCGAGGACGACGTAAACCGAGGACTCCCTGAATACTGCAGAATTTCCAGTCACTTGTCATAACAGCTATACCTAAAATGCTATGTATATTCACATTTTGCTGCGTTAGAAACTATGCCCATGTCACTGGAAAATACTCTCTGAATCATACATTGTACGTTGATACTACACTGCTTGTGTGAAATTACAGATAATGGGCAAAAATGTACTCTAAGAGGATTAGCATATTTACAACATTTACCGTAGCTCATATTTAAGATGGGGTTATTAATGCAGATGTAGAATTAGTTAGCCACTTAAGTTCTATTACCAAGCTTTATATATTCTTGCAATGCTGACTGACCTGAGCTACATAGGGTCTCATCTCCCAGCCCTGCATGTTGGTATTGTCAATGATGATAGGTTTAGTTCCCCTCATAAAAGCCTCCTTGGCTGTGGGATAAAGTTGGAATAGGACAGACAGCACAAGAGAAATAATCATTTGTTGTTTTAGTGCAACTGAGGTCAAAAAACAGAGCAATCAAAGGCAAAACAATGGCAATCAATCACTCAGACAAAAAATGCTTCAAAGGGTCACTCAGGCATGTTCACTTGCTACTGCTCTAGAGTCACATCAAAACTGTGTGTGTGTTTGTGTGTTTTGTTTACCTCGTTTATGGTTCCACTCATGAGCCTCCCCCAAAGTAGTGGGGTCAAACTGATAAGTTCCATTACGGTAGTAATAGTCGTCAGTGCTGAGTATGACTCCACCTGGATTATGCTCCAGCAAGGCTCTACAGAGACACACACAGATGGCTTTCAAGTGACGTAACTTAGCTTGTGATTGTTGTGTCAGACGTTCATGACTCTTATGCAACCATGGCTGTTGATTATGACTCTGCTATCTTGATTGAATTCTCTTAAGTTAATGAAACCACCAAAGACGCATCTAATCTTTTTAATATTTAGATAATGTGATCATGGTAGGTATCCATCAGCTCGGCAACAAAATCTCCGCCCTTTTTTCAAAATATTCTGGTTTATAGTTTCAACATTACTGCAGGTTGAAGGTAAGTGAGTGAGAAATAATAGACTCTTTTCATGCTACAACAACCAAAAGGAAGCAAGTTCAAGTCATTTGTTAAAATCTTTTAAATTGCAAACAAATATCTTTTTACTAGATTATTAAGGTATTTATGACACCGCTATCAGCAGAGATAGAAATGTGTTTTTTCTTATTTGGAAGCTTTTTACACAGACCACTAAGTGACAAGAGGTACAGGACATAGTATATGAAGTTAGATTACCATGTAATGCTTTGTGTGCAACAATGTGCCATTATAAAAATCAATCCTAAAAACTCAAGCTAATAGAAAAAGACTAAGTAATCTTGACATAATGTGAATTTGTGATTTCTTATTTTGTTAAAAAACATGTTTTAAAAAACACTGGTGATATTATGTCTGTCAGTCAGATAAACTGGTACCTTCTGTTAAACTGTTTATTCTCTTACGTGTTGCATATAGACTCTCTACTCTGCTAGCTGCAAAACTACACCACTGAATAACCTACATTACTAGAGGACATAGTGTCACTGTTTAGACTACTGCAACATTTCTTACCTTGCCATGGTTGACTTGCCAGATCCTGGAGCTCCCCGAAGCAGCACCAGCAGCTTCCCATCCAAACAAAGCCTGCTGCTCTTAGCTGAGACCTGCGGAGCAGCAGGTACGGCCCACGATTTTGGAATAGTAGCAGAAGGTTTGAGAGGTGCCTGAATGACAGGGCCCTGACTCAGCCAGGAAGAGGCATGCCTGGGCTGGCTGGGCCAGTTGGAGGGGGACTGGGCCACAGGAGTAATGAAGGCCGGGCCCTGGTTTCCATGGATACGGGGCAAAAAAACTGGGGCATCTGGGTTCCAAGAGGAGTTAAGCATGTCCACCTTAGATCTTGCTCCACCGGCCACTGCATCAGGTTGCATGAGCCCAGTCCTGTCTGAGAGAGTGTGTGGAGGGTCTTGCTTTTTATACACCTGAAAAGCTGAGGGACGCCCAGAGGCTGCCAGGTCCAGAGGAGGTTTGGGCTTGTCTGCAGATGTTTCTGTTGTCAGGTGTGTGAAATCCAAAACAGATTGCTGCCCCTCAGCAATGTCATCTTGCCACGTGCTGAGCTGGTTGGGGGGAGAGGAAGCTCCAGACAAGGCTCCCACTGGGCCTGGCTGCTCGGCAGAGGGCCCTCTGAATCCAGGCTCCAGGCTGGACTGAAGCAGCTCAGGGAGGGCCTGCTGAGGAACAGGTGGTGGAGGGAAAGAGGAAAGGGATGTACCAGCTGGTAAATACTTGCTGTTATGATGCTCCTCCTTCTGATCTTGCAGTCCGGTTAGTGTCTGTAGCTCCTGATCAACTAGCAGGTCCAACTCTTCTGTCAGGAGGTTCGTGGAGGGAGGAGATGAAGGCTGCTGCGATGGTTTGGAGAAGTCTGGGTCTGGTGTTGGTTTAGAAAAGTGTCTTGGACTGAGCAGGGCTGCAGCAGTGTGCTCGAAGCCAGAAACAGGAGGAGGGATCGGGACTGCATCTTCTGCTGCCACAGACAACTCCAGGAGGGAGTCCATCGCATTTTCAACTATGACCAGACACCAAGAGAGAGACATGAGTCACACAGTACTCGACTGTCATTTGAACACAGTGTACAGGAATTTACATTAATGAATTCAAACAGAACTACCTGACAACAAAGAAGCTAAGACAACAACACAAAACTGAATCAAACAGGTCTTATCATCACAACAGGCATCACAATTCAGTTTCAGAAAAGCTTTGCTGTCACCTTGACTCCTCTTTGTTAGGGGTGTCAAACATACGGCCAAAACTGGACCACCAGAGGGTCCAATCCGGCCGGTGGGACAACTTTGCACAGTGTAAAAGTTACAGAGACAGCATTAATTGCAATTTTTCAATAAAAGTAACTGCCATTTTAAATTTGTCCACTGCACTGCCACAACTTGGAGATTTTTTTTTTTTTTTAACATATATATTTTGCACATTTCCAAGGCACTTAACCTTCTTCCTTAATAGTTCCCACTTCAGTTTGTGTGGTATGTCAGTTCAGGTGGTCAGGATTACTATATAGATGTGGAAATGAATGCAAATTTGAAATGATTTCTAGATCTTGACAAGTTGGTTTGATCATAAAGTAAAATACTGCATTGTTCAGTTCCAGGTACCTGTGACTGAATGTTTTGTGCCCGTTTAAATACAGTGTGATCTGTAAGTTACAATGTGTAAATGATAAACTCAGGCATAATATTGTTGAAATTGCACTGATTTTTCTTAAGAAATTTCAGGTTGTTTGTAATCTTTTGTAAAAAGAATGCATTTTTTTTGCACTAAAACAGGGGGAAAGATTTTAAGGTGTCATTATTTATAGGGTATTATGCTGTGATTTTATCGGTCCGGCACACTTAAGGTCAAATTATTACTAAAATGAGTTTGACAGCCCTGCTCTATGTAGTAGAAAAGAGACCGATTAAATATTACCTGTTTCATTTCTACTTTAATTGAGCCTAACTGATTTGAGAATCACTTGCTGCCTTATAAGCAAACATACAGGATCTGTCATTCACTTACAATGAAGATATATAGTTTTACATTTCCATAGCTCTAAACAGGTGCAACAGGTGGAAGAGGGTGCCCGGGTGTGTAAACAAAAACAAATAAAGGGTGCAGCTTTAAGTTGTACTCATGTCAACAACACATACGGCGCTTTACTATTCACAGTGAAGTAATCTCGTCCAGTAACCTGCGCTGACAACAAGCTACACTTAGCTAACTGGTTAGCAAAGTTACAACGACTACTTTCACCTCCCAAGAGTCCTACAGCAGGTTTGACAGCTGCTTTCCGTGTGTCGGGTCACCTTTAAAGTCACACTCAGAGAGCACGATGTAAATAACTTCGGGGTCCAGGTGTGAGAACATCTCCTGCATGCTTCTGACCATCTTCTCCTTATCGGCGCTGGATACCGACGCGCCGCCCGGAAAGTCGCTCGCCATTGCCCCCTCGTACAGCTGAGGTAGTTGGTAACCCGAGTTGTGGCCGAGGCTTCCCCCCTCTGGCGGCCCGCCGGGTAGCCTCGCCGGGCTCTGGTCGTTCTTCTTTCTCCGAGGCATGCCGAGGTCGAGAAGCAGTCGCCGTGTGCGCTCATTAGCGGCTAACGGAGCTAGCTGAGTAGCCGTGGAGCTACGGGAGGTTGGCCCGCAGCCGAAGACATGCCTCTGTAATACCGGAGGCAACTATTCGAGGTTTATGGTTTCTAACAGCACTCCAAGTGGTGGAAACAGACACTGTGTGAGTGGAAATGCATCAGAAAACAAGGAGAGTGCCAGGTCCGCTGGACTTGGTGACTCCGGGAATCAACACAGTCCCTTCAAAATAAAAGTCTGCCATGAGATCTATAAACACACTAATCTGTATGGGAATAAACAGAAACTCTAAATTAATGTCTCACATGTCCCCGAAATGTTTTTTTTTTTTTTTTTTTTACCTGAAAACACTGCAAAGGTGCTCACCATGACTGCATGAACCCGTCCCTGATGACTTCTTTTAAATCACTTCTGAAAACCCATTTTTATAGACTGCTTTTATGTGAAGTTTACTTTTAGCTTTAGTTTTAGTGTTCTATTTTGTATTATGTCCTGATTTTTTTAGTCGTTCTCCCTTGTTTTATTTTACTTTTAGCTGCCTGGTCCTTTGATGTGATGTCGTCTCTAATTCTTTAATTCTCAATTATATTATTTTTTTAAAATTATTTTTAATTTCTAACTTTAACCCTCAATGTTATTCTTTAATTTTCAAACTGCCTGGTTCCTTTGTTTGACATGAGTGCTAATCTAGCTAATTATTAATTTAATTTATTATATTTATTTATTTTAATTAACTGCTCTGACTTGTCTTCTATATCTTGTTTGATTGTCGCTGTTGCATGTTTTGACTGACAAAGCACCTTCTTAACGGTGCTATATAAATAAAGCTGTTATTATTATTATTCAGGAAAAACACTTTCTCTGCATCTGTGATTGGAAGTCAACCAGCAATTTCTTGCAGCCTCTCTGGTTTCTGGCAGCTAAATGATCATTGATGGTTATTCAGCGTTTGAATTCATCATAGGATTTTAATAAGTGCTGTTTGGTGGCCACACCGTCATCGCTCTCTCTGTACGCCTGCTAGATCGATTTGATTCAACCTCAAACCTTAAGTGTCAGTTATCTCAACCATTTGAGGAATGGCACAAGTAAAAGCCTTCATATCTTAGCAGCTTTTAGGTTACACCTCCAAGTTTATAGCAACCACAAACACAATAAAAATGGATTTTCACAATGTGATACCTTTAGAGTAACAAAAAATAAATATATGAAACAACACAGTTGGTGTAATAATAATAATAATAATAATAATAATAAAAATAATAATAATAATAATAATAATAATAATAATAATAATAATAATAATAATAAACCTTATTTCCATAGCTCTTTTCTTCACAAATTTACAAAATGCTTAACAGAAACAATACAAAATATGTATTTAAAATTGGTAACATAAAGCAAAATATACTGGAATTTTACAATCAATGCATTAATCAAAGACTGCATAAAATCTGTGGCACTGATGAGTAAGTTGGGGTTTCAGATAAACGTAATTTGATTTATGAAGATAGATTCCTATAAATTTCTCCAAATCTTACAAGAAAATCTATCCATTTTATCAGTTACATATTTGGTTTTTATAAAATATTTCATGGTCCTATAGGGAATGTACTTTTTTCTATTTGAAATATATGATATATATTTCTTTATTTTAATTTTCACAAGAATGTAGGAAATTAATATTTTTTCTGTTGTATCTTACATTGCTGTCAGAATTAATAAAAATATATTATTTTATCTTTATAAGAACTATCAGTATACTTTGTTCTTTGAATATATTATATATTTTTATTGAATTCTGTACATTTATATATATATTTATATTTCAATTTTACAAAAAATATTTCTGTGCAACACAGTCCTACTTAAAGTTGTAAAAGATACAATTTTTAAGTGATCAAAATTATCGGTGTTGCCATTCTTGAGCTGTCAGCAATTTATTTTATCTCACAATAACGATTTTTCAGTTCATTTATGTGACTGTTCTGCACATGACCTTTTCCATAGTTTACAATTGTTCATTTGTTCATAAGAAAAGCAATCGATTTTCTTGTATAACAACACCTGTATTAGTAATAAATACATGGACTGATTACATATAGAACTACATATAGTTACATATATATAAATCTTCAGTTTGGAAATGGGCGAAGTTTTCAATTGATAATTACAAATTGACCCCTAGGTGTCAGTACTTCCCATTATGTTTTTTTCATTGAGAGGTTAACATCAGAATTTGTTCTTGCCACTGTCATATCGATGGTAGTGATAATGGAAATAAATTGCTAGAAGAAATATGTTAACAGATTGTTACATTATTCCTTTGAAATATGGAGTATTATTAGCAAAGTATTAATAAGTAATTTAACCACGAATAATTTGATCTATTAAGCTGCTAACTGAACATCAGATCAGTGTAGTGGAGCAACTAATCATTAAGTGAAGCACAGATACCTAAAAAGCATACTCAAATACAATAGAAATACTTGATTACGTCTTTGCAGTAAGGTTTTGGAAAAAAAAACATAAATCTGTAAGTTACTGTGACATTTGTTGCAGGGACAATTTTGTGATGAAGTTATCTGTTCCTACAGTTAAATGGATTTTCTTATATAATTATATGCATATGAATATTAAGTGAATATACTATTTGCATATGAAAAACAATCCATCTTACAGGTAAATAATGACCTGGCCCTGTTGCCATAAATACATGCAATCAGATGAGCATTATATATTTTTTTTAAATTGTACTTAAATACTAAAATACTAATTTACAAGAGCTTTGCAGAAAAAAACTGACTCACTTAACAAAGCAGATAGTCCGCAACATTCAATGGGTCAAACTTTTGATTGTTAATTACCAGTTGATCCCTTGGTGGCAGTATTTCACAGTAAGTTGCTCTTAGTTAATGAATTCATGGCCAGTAGTGTAGTATAAGTATAGGTGTAGCTATAGTAATAATAGTAGTGAGGATGAAACGAAATTGTTGTTATTAGACTACCATGTTAGTCCTTTAAAAATATTGCAACAACAATATATAGGTGCTGCTTTATCACTTAGGGTTGATGATAATGCTTACTATTAGTAGTGGCATATTTTCCCACTCTCTTTATATATATACATAGCATATAAGAAACAAAAAAACCCCAGAACATTATGCAATGATATAATGCATAAGTATACGTTAATTTATAATCAAAGGCGACGATTACGCTTAATTGACCGAAAACATAGTCAAATGTGAACAACATTTTAAGCGTGAACCCACAGTGGGCTGATGAACAGAAAGTGAAGGAGTGTGGGAGCTGTTTGTTTCCGACTCCCGCCATGTATTTGAGGCTGCAGTACTGCCGTGAGACCGAGGGAGGGCGCTCTGCACCCAGCCTTCACACAGACATCACTGACTGAACGGACAGAGAGCTTTGTGCCGAAAACTAAGCCCAACCTGTGTCAGACTAATGAATTAAAACGGCCCATTTGAGAGGTAAATACTAACGAGGAAGCGCTTGGCAAATATCCCGGGGTTGAAGTCGTGGTTGTATTTTTGAAAATAGATTCATTTTGCATTTGTTAGGGTGCTCAAAATCATCCGTGGGGCAAGTTGGTGGTGAGAGAGGAGGGCTCAAGGCGACGGTAGCAGCCCTTCTTCGCTTGTGAACTAGCGGCAGTACGGAGCGATGCTTGGAAGTTGAAAAAAGACAGTAACAAGTAAATTAGCTTCATTTTTAAACTTCACAAAGTAGTCGCATTGGTTAGAAACCACAGGAACTGACCACGACCATGGCTATTTTAGGCAAAGATGATAGGATACTTAACTTCCTCTGTGATTGTAGCTGGAGATGTGATGGGTACCTGAATAGTTTGCGGCCTAAGCTAGCAAAGTAGGCTAACGAGTTAGCGCGGCTAACGTGTATTAGCCGCTCGCTGCTAACTGTACTTCCCGCAAAAAGCTAGCTGCTAGCCAATGATGTTTGCACTGCAACTAGCTAGCTAGCTAATATGATAACCTGTGTGACAGTAGACATACACC
Organism: Amphiprion ocellaris; assembly: GCF_022539595.1. NCBI lineage: Eukaryota > Metazoa > Chordata > Actinopteri > Pomacentridae > Amphiprion > Amphiprion ocellaris. The sequence goes on along the minus strand of NC_072769.1, from coordinate 16,041,462 downwards.
GGCTGCTCTCGTGTTGTTTAGAAAGTGGTTTTCCAGCAACTTAGCTGTTCAAATTGATGTGATGTTACCGAAAAAGCAGTTGAGTTCGTTTCTGTATCTGAACGGTGTATTATAAGAAATTTACGGAAAATGCAGAGCTGATGTTTAGCTGGGGTAATTTAGCATGTAAGCTAATAATATGCACGATGCTGGTTTAATGTTGGCTTTCTGCGTGGAAAGTTTATTGGATTACAATATCGTTAAATATACAGGTGTTGCTGTATCAATTTTAGTGGACAGAATTAGTGATTTGCAAATTAGAGTGATGCTTAAAATGAGGTTTTGCTAAGTGCGGTAGCATGGTTGTGTTGAACTTTTGTTTTCTGACCCATAGAGGCCAGTAGAAGACCGTGTGGACCAGACATCAACAAGCATGGAGTTCCCGCAACAGCAGAAACCGGCGGGGGACGGAAAGATCATCTATCCTCCTGGAGTCAAAGAGATTACGGACAAAATCAGCAACGATGAGGTGGTGAAACGATTGAAGGTATGTCAGTGAGACCCCTTTCTGTCAACAGACATTTGCTGTAAACCATAGCCTCATTTTAAAGTATGCAGGTCCTGACACAAAGCCATAATCCTTTTAACTTTAAAAACTGCAGTATATTAAGTCTTTAGTGGTCATTCCTCCCTTATGACAGCCCGGTTTCCCAATCCTCAATGATTTGCCTGTAAACACCACTCATAGTCACATTGTTACTACCACAGTGTTATGATGTTATTAAACTTAAGAGAAGCATGATAAAAACAGGACATATCATTGTTCATAAGACTTCAGCTTTTCTAGTCCTTCTGTCTATTCCCTTGAGGCGGGAAGAATGGGATGATCCCAAAATGTGAACACAAGAAAAACAAGCATTGCACACTGGAGCTATTTTTACTACAAGGGATCAAACAGTGAGTCACATTTAAGGAAGACTAAGGAAAGCAGCTGCAGTAATGAAACTGATTATTAGCAAGACTGCTGACTTACTCAAATAGAAGTAAAACTTAAGGAGTCAGAGAGAGACTGAAGACAGGATCCCTGCTTGCTCAGTACTAAAACAAATGAAGCATTGAATATATTATATGTGAGGGCTCCAAGCTAACTTTGACAAACAAACAGATGATATGCTAAGAGTAGAAATAACCAATTGTCAACCAACTGTCAGTTTAGCTGTTTTGGTACAACTGGAATGGGTTGGTGAGTTTTGCCTTCTGTAATGCTTAACAGTAGAACACATATCATTCATATCAGATTGTACATACATCTGGGAATAGCAATATATACCCAGATTTTAGAAATCATTTGCAACAATATTGTGATTTTCAGGTCAACCATGTCACACACGCTTTCTTTAAACCTGCTTGAGCAGACCGTTTTCTGATCACTTAGGAACAGGTGAAACAACTTATTACCAAAGCATTGACACCACATTTAAGTTAATGTGGCCAGTGTGTTTGACACCTGTTGCTTGTTTAGACATTTAGTCATTATGAAGGAACATTAATATTAATTTGAGTCTTGTTTGTTGCCACCTGGCATATTATCAGTCCACTCTTTCAGCTCTGTTTTGTCTAACCAACTCCTTAGGAAAATATTGGCTGTGTAAACCAATATTGTTTAGTTCCTTATTACATTAAAAGGCTAGTTGCTTACCATGTCTGTCATTTTATACCAGGTAGGAAGTGAGTGTACACAGGGTTTTTACAGCTTTTTTGTCAATAGCTGCTGTAGCTGAACACAAAGGGACTCGTGACAATGAACCAAAAGAGTAAAATTGTGAGCCAGAGACCTAAACATTGATTTGAACTCTCTGTGAAAATGTTCTGTTTGTTCATCACTACTGGCAACTTCTTTCACACCTCTGTATTGTCCCTTATTATAGATATATCAATTATTGCTGCTTTAAACATGGGTTTTAAATCTTTTCACATTGCATCCTGACATCCTGCCCTTCTACCCAGACTTCTAAGCCACAGTAGTTTGAAAGTTGGCATCTGTGTTTACAGGGATCCTGTGACTCCTCTTAATCGCATAAGATCGTTTGCTACACTAAGACTGAAAGGTTTTCCTGACATCCTAGAACTGTTTATAGAGTAGTATAGTGAACATAAAGTACACAACCCTTGGCCTTGACATGCTGGGCAAATGTGCTGAATCAGAGAATGTAGTGTACCGCATTGTACTGAGCAGAGCAGTTAGCAGGCAGGTAGCTTATTTTATAAGGTTGATACTTCAGTTAGTCTGTCTTTTCATCTACAATCAGCCCATAAGTCATTCTCAACATTATGTTGTGGACAAAAATTGCACCACTTCTTTGTCTGTGTATTTATAGCTTTAGTTTTTATAGCATACATTTAAGTTGTGTTTTGTTGAATCTGTCCTTATTTTATGATTCTTACCCAGACCTGCATTGTATTAGTTTTGTACCTGGATTGCCAACATTGAGTCAAGGACATGTTGTGTAAAGCTGTTGGTTTGTGCCAGACTTCAAAAAAACATAGCTGAATTTTTTTCTTTTTGTTAAATTACAGCATGCACAAAATGTTTTAAAATAGAAAGCAACCTAGTAAAGAGCTGGTTTTATTTGCGGCCTTGAGTCACAGCATTCCTATAAACTGTATGGATCTGCTACAGTTTATGGATATGGATAGTCCTGTTGTCGGATGCTTAGCTGAAACTGGCCATTTTGCAGCTGTTCCAGAGATCACATTTACTAGAGGGATTTACTGATACGTGGCCCTGCAAATTTATGTTTGTTGATGAGAAATTATCTCTGGCTACGAGGTATTATGACATGAAATCAAGAGTGTGTGGATTCTGTTATCCCTGCCAGATAAGGTAGTGTTAGCTACCTAGCTAACACATATAAACACAAACAGTGCAGATGAATTAGAAAGTAGACTTCAGTCTCTTCATGGCTGTACTCAAAGTTATCATTAATGTAGATGACTGTCTGAGTTACTTACTACCAGCAATCACATATATTGGATAAAATTTATTTTTAACAGTATACATAATGAGTCTGACTTTGCCAATAATGGAGGTTTCCGTTATTTAAATGTATTGCACATAGAGGCCTAAAGAGTGCCACTTTTTGTCGGGGGGGCGGGGCGGGGCGGCGGCGGCGGCTTTGGTCTAATATTGTATCATGGTAAAATGTGTTTACACTTCAGCCTATGGTGTATACTCAGTACATTCTTACTTTCAGACAAACAACACTGTTGCTCATTTTTTGAAGTCAGTGTTTCCAGAATAGATTGTGTTGTATTTATTTATGTAACTGAAACATTAGCTGAAAGAATGGATTTTGGACTTTGTGGAAAAAACAAAGGAAACAGGAGATTGGTGCCAATATCCAGCACTCTTCACATCTTTGTCCTTTTACACATAGCTACATTCACTTTGTGAGCTGCAAAATGCTGAATGTGTAGGAGTAGCTAACAAGCTGAATCCGTGTTCGCCAGGCTAAACAGAGCGAAAACAGGCATCTCATCTTGTAATAAATGCCTTTTTACGATACACAAATTGACATTTATGGAATAAAAAATACTTAACAAATTGACACAAAAAACCTACTTCATATAGAAGATTGACAGAATGTTGATAAAGAAGAAGCACCACATCAAGCTACATTTTAGGAAAGTTCCACTGTTGTTTGTATTTTATTCCAGATGGTATGAATTCTCTGGTTTGCATTTAAATGTCTGGTTGGAACACATTTGTTTCGGTCCTTGCACCTTTTGTAATATGCACGCTCATGGCCACTGAAACTCAAACCTGTCATTTGTGTGATTGCTGATGGTGATTAGTTAGGTGGTAGTGGGGAGTGGTTAGATTTACCTATCATGCTCAGGAAATCTGCGCAGATAGCTGGATGCATTGATGGTTTTCAGGGAAACAATTAACACCTTTCCATCACCAGATCTGACATGTTTAGTGAAGTAGGATAAGTAAGCATGATGCTAGTTTTGTAATAGCTGACTGAGCTTAGTTAATGGCAATATTTTAAATGGCAAAGACTGATCATGTTGTGTTTAAGCTGTCAAAGAAAAGCACTGTGTACAGAAACTAAAGTTAGGATAAGACATTGAACGACAGTATCGGTTTGGTTTGACTGTGAACTGTAGAGTTTACTGTTTCAATTTATTGTTTAATAAAACTGTTAACTGATAAACTGTTGTTTATTGAAAGAAAAAGTTAAAGGAAACATTTAACATTTTGGGAAATACCCTCATTCACTGTCTTGCAGAAAGTAATATGAAACAGTTCTAGTGTTCATATGGTTACGTAAAGCTAAAGATGTGACCAGCTTGGCATCTTCTTGTCTCTGTGAGGATTTAAAGAAGTTGTAAAACAGCAAGACATCATTTTTAAAATCAGAGTTTTGTCTACATTAAAGACATAAGTCAGAGCTTTGTTAATTTTTCAGCTTTCCAAGGGTTATTACTTGTATTTTGTTACCTTTGGACAGAGTCAGGCTATCTGTTTTCCCCCTGATTTATTTTAAGCTGAGCTAACAGGGCTGGAGCTCCATATTTCCCACACAAACATGACAGTGGTGATAGTCTCTTGGCAAGAAAGATAGTGTTGAACCACTCGTAATCATTTGATACCAGCCTCATGAATCAGGATCATTCCGCTTTCACTGTTCACAGATGTTGCATGTTGCTCTTAGCTGAAGCAGGTATTTTTGGCAGAAATAGTTGTTAAACCCTCTGAACCCTAATTAGTCTGTGGACTTTTTTTTCCCCTTAATATTATTATTTTTAACTCCTGTCACATTTTTACTCCCTGTGGCCTCATTTTTCATTGTAATATCAAATCCGGCACCTCTATGGAAACAACACAGCCATGGTTAGAAGTAGAGTACACTCAGATATCTATTTTGCAAGTTATAAGGCCATAAATCATAATAAAGCAAAAAAGGAAAGTTGGATTTCTTTATTTTTTTAATATTACAAATATTGAAAAAAGCTGAAATCAATGAGTTACTGCTTGTATTTTCCAACAACTTACAATTACTAGCTCCACTCTGTACTGCTTTTGATCCATGCTGTGTATTTATTTATTTTTTGCTCTGTAAATTGTATTTTCCTGTCAATCTTGGTAATTTCTTTTCCATATTTGTCATCCTATCTGCTCTGTAAACACATTTTAGCCGCAAAGTCACCGAATTTTTGTGACACGACTATTGGTTGCCATTAAGTCCCACCAAGGCTCTCAGTTGCGCTGAGGAGCACTTTTTTTTTTTTGCAGTAGGGCTGCAGCTATCGATTCATTCAGTAATTGTGTCTTCTATCGATTATTCTGGCGATTAATCGAGCAATCGGATTCTGCGCTTGGCATGCTTGACAGCATCAAAGGCGGAAGTGAGCGTGTGGTGAAACAGAAATAAATGTCCTGTTGGAACACAGGTGGACATCTACGGTGTATTGTACATATATAGTATAGGACAGGGGTATTATACATATATAGTATAGGACAGGGGTATTATACATATATAGTATAGGACAGGTGTATTGTACATATATAGTATAGGACAGGGGTATTATACATATATAGTATAGGACAGGGGTATTATACATATATAGTATAGGACAGGTGTATTGTACATATATAGTATAGGACAGGTGTATTGTACATATATAGTATAGGACAGGGGAATTATACATATATAGCACAGGACAGGGGTATTATACATATATAGTATAGGACAGGGGTATTATACATATATAGCACAGGACAGGTGTATTATACATATATAGTATAGTACAGGGGTTTTCAACTAAAACTAAAGCCACGGGAACCCCACATGTATTTAGTTGGTGATGTAGAAATTACATGAATATGTTTATATGTTTGGTCCGCTTAAACCGCTGGTACTGCAGCTGATAGAACACAAATAAGCAAGCTGATTAGTTTATCAGTATTTATTACAGAGAATATTCAATCGGTAACATTAGTTTCACTTTGATTTGGACACAAATTAAAGTGATTTCCTTCATTATGAGAGTGTCAGACCTACATGCACTTCAATACAATAGCATGTTTGAATATATGAAGTTTGATAGTTTTACTGTACAGCTGTCTGTTATCAATAATCAGCTGCATTGATCGGTAAAATAAATACATTGCGCACATTTAGCAGTTTTCTACCAGCATTCCTGTCTTACATAATTGAAATAATAAATACGGATTTACAGTTGCAGCGCTTTTTACCGTCATAAATTTTAATATTCCTCTTTGTTCTCCATTAAAACAACCTGTTCGCGATCCGATTGAAACGAGTCAAATGATGCGTTAAACGCTCCTGTTTGTGTGACGAGTTTGAAGCAGAAAGTCTGAGTTAACTAAGAAAGCTGAAAACCACCTTCATACCTGTTAACCCTGACTTAGGTTTTAGTTTTTGTTGAGGCGATTTACACCAAGGAAGTCTGACTATCTTAAACTGCCTTCATAGTTCAGCCTCTGATCTGCTAAACACTGTAAACACTAGAAAAGCTGCGCCGGTTCAAATAGAAGCGTCCTGTCAAGTTTAAAATCTCCTTATAATATACTGATTATAGATCCGGATAGGATGAAGTCTGGGTCTGGACTAGTTCGTGACCTGGGGTCTAGTATGTAGTGGATTAAACAAAGCCTCGATTCAGAAAAGTTTGCCTTGAGGAATTTTAGTAATCGAATTACTCGAGGGATTGTTTCTGGCCTATTCTGCAGAAAATGCTTCTTACAAATGCTGTTTTTTGGGCAAATTTTGAAATGAGGCATTGAAAATAAAAGGATTTTGATGAAATGCATTGAAGTTCTATAATTTTAGATTTGGCTAATTTTCCTGTTTGAAATGTACATCATACATGATTAGATTAAAAAATGTTTAAAATTCTTCTTTTTCTTTTAAAGACAACATACATTTCAAACCTGCTGGTGGGTTCCTGGCTTTAGAAGAAAAGCATGGGTGTGTTTATGGGTGCTTTGGGTCACAGTTTGTCCATGAAAAATGAACGAATGCGGCCAGTTTAAGTAATAGATCAGTGAGTTTGTAGAATTATCAGGTTCAAAAATTGTAATTTCATCCCCTGTCATGATGATCACCCGATAAATAGGACTGTTTTTTTATTTCTTATCAGGAATCTACCAGGGAAGTGGGCCCTCGGCCGCATTTGCAATTTGCAATAGTCGAGTCAACTTTAGTTAAGTCAACTTTATATAGCACATTTAAAAAACAACCAAGGTTGACCAAAGTCCTTTACAGTTCAAAATAGAGAACAAGACATAGTCTGTGAGGAAATACACAGAGCAAGATAAACAATGCCAAATACCAAGGTGTCAACGCTCAGCTACAATTAAAAGCCAGAGAGTACATATGTGTCTTCAGTGGGCACTTGAAGGTATCAAGAGACCAAGCGGTTCTAATTTGAACAGGTAAGCAGTTCCACAGGCTGGGTGCAGACACAGAAAAGGCTCGATCGCCTCTGTTTCTGAGTCTGAATCTGGGAACTTTAAGGACCATCTGAATCACCGACTTAGGCAATAGAACTGGATGTAACATGTGGATGGACATGTAAAAGCTCAGATAAATAAAAATGTGCCAATCCATGTAACACCTTTAAAAAGAAGCGATAAAATCTTTTAAACAATTCTGAAGCAGACAGGAAGCCAGTTGAGCAAGGGTAAAACTACAGTGATGCGCTCCCCTTTCTATGTCCCTGTTAGAAGTCGGGCAGCAGCATTTTGTACTGGAGCTAATGAACAGACAATACTTACGTTAGGGCAAAAGTTGAGCCATATTTCACATTTTTACCCATCTACAGAGTATGCTTTTATTCAAGCCTCTTGTGCCACTACTCTTCACCATGGTGCTGGGCTGCATTTGTTTCACAGCATGCTACTATTTGTTTGATCTTAGCTGACGGATTGAAACTGACTGCCACCTGTTTGAATGAAATTAAGGAAGAATGGGTAAAGATGTATTTTGAACTCCACCAATGGGAAGGAAATTGTTTTCTCTTAGATGGTATCAGAGCAGCTTGCATGAATTACAGGGAATTACAGTTGTCGTTCAGTGTTGTTCAAACATTTAGCCATTGTGTACTTTTGAACTTTGCATTGGCAGCTATTTGACAGCTTGTATTTTCAGACTGAGCTAAAAAATTTTGTCCAGATACGCTACAATAATAATGAGGTTGCAGCGTTACATACTCAACAGGCCCACACACTTGTGCCTGTGTGGAGAGCCTTCCTCGGCTGGGTTGTGACTGTTTCAGCTCAGAACAGCCAGGGTTGGGAGTGTGTGTGTGTGTGTGTGTGTGTGTGTGTGTGTGTGTGTGTGTGTGTGTGTGTGTGTGTGTGTGTGTGTGTGTGTGTGTGTGTGTGTGTGTGTGTGTGTGTGTGTCTGTGTCTGTGTGTGTGTCTGTGTGTGTCTGTGTGTGTGTCTGTGTGTGTGTGTGTGTGTGTGTCTGTGTGTGTCTGTGTGTGTGTGTGTCTGTGTGTGTGCGTGTGTGTGTGTGGGAGTGAGTGTGTGTGGGAGTGAGTGTGTTGCTCTGCAGTCTGTTGGCCCATCCCCCATCCCTGCTGGCTGCCTGTCTGCTGAGAGCTCCACTGCTATGCTTCAACTCTTTCTCTATCACACACACACACAGACAGAGGAAGTGGCAGCTTAAACCACCGCCTCCTACTGCTTATCCATAAGAGCTGAGGTGTTTGATAAGACTGGTGTGAATATAACCTGTGGAACCACCATGGTTGCGGTTTAACCTAGAAAAAAACACAGAATTTTAGCTTAGGTTCCTGATTGTTTGCTATGATATAATCCAGACAAAGACAATTAAAAGTCAACCCAATAAGCCTTGGAGAACTGCCACTACAATCTACTTTGACGATTTAAAAGGTTGTAAAGTTATGAATTGGTTGATTGAAGCTCTGCTACTAAATATGGCTGCACCAGTCTCGCAAGACTCCCGCTGTGACGTTCGCTTAACGTGTTTGCTAGCAACAACAACACAGCAGCATGGCCAACAGCACCTGCACAGTTTACAATGCACCCTCAAATCTTAAATCTAAAGCGTGGAAGACTTGGAGTTTTCAAGAAGGATGGAGAATGTCGCTGTTACACCTGATGCACAGCTTGCTTATTGTTCTCTATATTATTATTACCACCTGGGCTAACAACAGTACAAAAATAGTAACTTGTCCAAAAATACATTGTTTTCATCTTCTTTTGTAGTATTTTTTCCCCTCTTTTTTGTGCCGTTTGTAAACATTGAAATGTTTTTAGTGTTGAAAAGTTTTTGCAAAGTTTATGGATTGCAATATACTGAAGGGGTTAATGTTAATATTTAACACAGCAACAGTCTGTCTTGTCTGTGTGTATTCAAGAAATAAACACAATGACATTGTTCTGACCTGATACATTTTTCTTTAATTTTTTTCACTAAACAAATAGAAGCTGCATCGCATTGCATTGTAATGTACTAAAATGTATTTTTAGTGAATCGTATTGTAACCCATGTATCTAGAATTGGATCGGATCCCCTCTTAAGGTAGAGATGCACACCCCTATTGGCCATGTATAGTTATTGGTCAAAGAAGTGTTTGTGTACTGGTCACACTATCTTATCATAGTTTTTTAAAGGCACTAGCAACTAGGGTGTGGACTCATTTACCAAAATTTTCCACCAGTTGCAGCTGGCTAAATTGAACTCTTTTCTAGTTGGAAAAGAAGAGCATGTTCATGTTGCTTTTATATTTTTTAAAATTTTATGTTATATCCACGTTGTAGGCATCAATCCTGAATTCAGTAAGTCCTCATAAAGGGTCAGATGTACATCCCCACTCCGTTTGAGAAATTTTACAGAACTCTGAAGCTCTTCTAGTCTTTAGCTTCATTTAACTCACAATTTTGTTTGTCTGGCCACAAGTTGGCCATATGTTTGTATCTTATGACTCTAATTCAATCCCTTCACTTAAAACTCAGTGCAGCCTTTTCCAGTTAAACAAGCTCGGATATGCGAGTCTGAGAGTGATTTCTGGATTCTAAGTTCCTTTGAAAAATTGCTTCAGCTACTCTGTATACTTGTGTCTCTAGTTTGTACTCACCTTCCTTGATATTCATCTTTGCTTGTTCTTGCTTCACCACTGTCAAAAGCAGCAAATTGCATCCTATTAAAACCATGGTTGTAATCTAAATAGTAGATAGAAACCCATTAATTGTTTATTTAAATCACTGTGGCCAAGATACATACTGAGTGGGAGGTTTTACCTCAAACCTAATATACTGCAATTTCATGCTGCCGACCTAAGTATTAGTTTTCTGTAAATGGACATGTTAGCTGTTTGGATGCTGTTTTTCTATTTTTGTTGAATGTAGAATCTACAATGATTTTCAACCATTTATTTTACAGTTCGGAGAGTGGAGAGCCTCTTAAAGATTAAAATGGTTGTTTGACTTTGATTCAAATGAATTTCCCACTTGCTTCCATGTGCTACTTTTATAATTTCATTTTGTCATGTTTATAGATGGAGAGGAATTAGAGCTGTTGTAGTAAAAGTTTACACACTGCGCAATACTTTTTTTTTTTCTCCCCCCCACGACAACTGACAAAACACTAAGGACACCAGAAAACCATGCAACTTATTTTCGTTTTGGCCAGCTAAAAATGTGTCTCATTTCACCCTCCCCCCTTGTTGCCCTGTTTAACAGATGGTGGTGAAAACCTACATGGATATGGATCAAGACTCTGAAGAGGAGAAGCAGCAGTACCTCGGCCTGGCACTCCACCTCGCCTCAGAGTTCTTCCTAAGGAACCCTAATAAAGACGTACGGCTACTGGTGGCCTGCTGTCTGGCTGACATCTTCAGGATCTATGCTCCCGAAGCCCCCTACACCTCCCATGACAAACTCAAGGTTAGGAATTGACCCTGAACACTGCCTTGAGGTAGTGGTATCTAAGAGAAATCCAAACTGTTGCTAATAGCACAAGCTGATATAGCAAGTGTCTGTGGAGTTCATGAGCTAAATACAACTCTTGAATGTTTTTCGGTTAATGTCCTATTTCTTAAATAATAGTTGAGTGGGTTGTAAACAGTTCACAATCCCCTGTCACCCTCTGAGTCATTAGTCTTCACTTCATCCAGGTTCATCTTTCAGCATTTCCTATGAAATGCACTTATAAACTGGTGTTATTATAGAATTCAGTCTGACCTCTATACATTAAAAGTCAACAACATTGATATAGTACATATTAACAACAAGATTACAGCGATGGAGTGCTGTCTAGATCTTTCCTGCAAAACCTCAGTGTGCAATGTGTGTGAAAGACCCCAATGATCTTCGGGACAAATCTGTGGTATTGAGGGGCTTGCCAGGAAACTGCTAAAATTTTTTGATAGCTTTCCAATACTAGAAAAACATTTAAATCATTTATCCGTTTATAGTAATCACTGTCTTTTCTGTAGGACATCTTCCTGTTCATCACCAGACAGTTAAAGGGGCTAGAAGATACCAAGAGCCCTCAGTTCAACCGATACTTCTACCTGTTGGAGGTAAGTTGATTACTCGGTCGGAGCCAAGTGGCTATAAAAGGAACAGCTACTGGTGCTTAGAGTGACAACTATGAAGCAATTATTCAGTCATTTTTTAGTAAAATTATTTTAAATATCGCTACACATTCTCAGTTTTAACTTTTCAAATAGCTAAACTTTCTACTTATTTCTCACATTTAGCAGTAAACTAAGCATCTTTAAGTTTTGGAGAAATCAGACAGAATATTACACTGTGGACTTGATGACTGCTAAAGAAGGAATAACGTGTTTGTGGATTTTGTGTGTGTTTTCCACAGAACCTGGCATGGGTGAAGTCATACAACATTTGCTTTGAACTGGAGGACTGCAATGAAATCTTCATCCAGCTTTTCAAAACACTTTTCTCTGTCATCAAGTAAGACCTTTTCTGTCCCTTGAATATGTCAGACCCCCTATATTCCAGAGTTTAACCTGTTTCACTAACATAGAAACATGCAGACTGATATATATAATTATAATATCTCGTTTGAGCATTGTAACGTTTGATGTTTTGCATGTTTGAACTGTTCATTTACCACTACAATTCATTGGAACATGAAAGGGATCATAACTGCTTTATTTTGAGTTCATGAGTGATTGTTTTTCTTCTTTTGTCAGGTAAAATGTCTTTTTTGTCTTTCTGTTTGCACAGTAACAGCCATAATCAGAAAGTGCAGATGCACATGATGGACCTGATGAGTTCTATCATCATGGAGGGAGACGGAGTCACGCAAGAGCTGCTGGACACCATCCTCATTAACCTCATCCCTGCACACAAGGTAAGACACCTAAATACAGTATATTATTCAGTTATAATGCCACTTATTTGCTTTTCACTTTGCATTGTTTAGAAAAATCTCCAGATATAGTTATGTGACAATTTTTTTTTTTTTTAAATATTAGAAATTTAAAATAGAAGCATTTAACACAAAATTAAATCAATTATAAAATTAGCATATGGGACACAAATAGTTTAGCTATTGATTATTTCTTACTGCGTGAGGCATAAATTTGTTGAAGATTTCCTCACATTTTCCACTTTGTTTTCTGGTAATGAGAAACATATTTTAAGTGAACCTTACCACTGGAAAACTCTTTCCTTACACAACAGCTATTTTCTTGATGAAATTTAAAGGAAAATATTTGTAATAAGCAGCCTCGCAGCATTGACTAGAAGCTTGGAAGTGCTGTGTATCAGTGAGTGTTTGAGTAAAATATTCACAGTTAGACTAACCAATCACCATTTAATTTCCCTTGGAACAGAATCTGAATAAGCAAGCATACGATCTTGCCAAGACTCTGCTGAAGAGGACCGTCCAGACCATTGAGACATGCATTGCAAATGTGCGTACCATCCTGCATTCAACTGTATTTTTTCTAGTCCTCAGTTTCTCTGTTTTGTTTTTTTCTCTTATGTCAGCAAAAATGGCTGTCTATGTCAACAGTGCATCTTCATCAGTAAGCTTTATCCCTGACAGTTTTTTTTTTCTTCTTCAGTTCTTCAATCAGGTTTTAGTGATGGGCAAGTCATCAGTCAGTGACCTATCGGAGCACGTCTTTGACCTCATCCAGGAACTGTTTGCTATTGACCCTATGCTGCTTACCTCTGTCATGCCACAGCTGGAGTTCAAACTTAAGGTCAATGCAGTACAAGCACACACACACAGTAATGCTCAAATCAAACAGAATGATACACTGTGCCTGAGACCTAACCAAACATTAGTCCTGCTGTTAATAACTATGCGCACTTTTGATGTTATTAAATTATTTATAGGCTAATATTGTCATTTAATGGACCATCTGCCAAAGGGGCATGCCCTGTATTTTAACCACCAGGCTCTCCCAATTGCCTTGAGATGTCCCGTGTTACCAGGAACTGACGACAACAAGATTTAAAATGAAAATAAAAATCAGGAGGTGTGGGTTCATAAAAAAAGTGAGCTCACCAGCTCTTTTTGGCCCACTCATTTCTGCTTGGCATTAGCAGACGAGGCTGCATTACCTGACACTAGCATAATATATCTGAATTTTCAGATCAAGTGTCATTGTGGGTGATGTAGGTGCAAAGTTTTCACAAGGCAAAAGAATGCAATAAAACACATCTCTGATTCTTCTGCGTGAGTTTTTAAAAAATTCATGCATAATGATTTTTCATGTGGACTGTCCATTGTGAGTTCAGCAAAGTTATAGGAGTGCAGTTCTACAGTGGGAGGAGCTCTTTTAAGCACACTGATGTTTCAGCTGTTGTTGTTTTTACCCTCTATATTGCATTATCTTTTCTTAACAACTAGCTATAAATTAACAATTTAAGCTAGAGGCTTCATTTAGTCAGTTTTAGCTTGTTTTGTAATTGCAAGAGCAAGTTTTGTTGTATGCAGGATTTTTTTTTTTAAGAAATAAGGCTTGTGCTACAGTGTGAACACACTACACAATAGAAAACCACACAGTACTGATGGCCACAGTGCCGGCCAATACCATGTCCACATTGATGACACCTCTGTCAGGTGGAAATGTGAGAAAAAAATATTTAAAATTTAGTTAATTTATAATAAAAAAAAAATCATGACAGTGACAGAAATGCTCATAGGTCATTTTTTTGCTTATCTGTGCAAGAAGTTGGTCTAAGCATAATATAGAGATGGTTGACAGTTGTTTTTTAAACAAATGTTTATTTAAACTCCATGTTTTTATACATATTTATATGCAGATTATATGCAAAAATAGACAAGCAAAAACATACACATGATAAACAAAAAGAAATATACAATTCGGCAACCCGACTAAGTCATGCCATCATCTAAACCCACATACAGAGGAGAATTTCAAATTAAGTTGAAAGGTAAATTAATTTAAAGAGCAGCAAGGGCTTATGAAACATGTAAAATACACAATCCAGACACAAATATCATTACGTCTCCACTTGCAATTCAAACAAAGACATCTCCCCCAGCCTATCAAATATGTCAAATCAAATTAAATTAAAGTAAGCAATAACAGGAGCCTATAAATTCATAAAAGAACCTAACTTCAGATGGAGTTTTGCTGTTATTTTTTCCATTAAGTCCACTTTCTTTAATCTCTCTCTCCATTGGTGGAGGGTAGGAGGTAGTGGGCTGAGCCGACACACAGTTAACATTTTCTTTGCCACTAGTAGTAGGATATGTAATAGACATGCCTTTTTTTAATCCATCACTACCTCTGGAATAGAACTGATTATAGACCAGTGGCTTAAGTGGCAAATCAACACTTAAGATGGATCTTATTTCTACCTGAATCCTCTCCCAAAATAGTATCAGTTTTGGACGATCCCAAAATTGGTTGACAGTTTGATGTACTGTTTGTATGAGTGTAACCATGAACAAAATAATAAAAGATTGAAGATGAGCTGAAAAAATTGCAGCCTGTATTGAAATAGTTGTGTGTCTTCTGTATTTGCAGAGTAATGACGGTGAGGAGCGTCTGGCTGTTGTACGGTTGCTAGCTAAGTTGTTTGGGGCCAAAGACTCAGAGCTTGCATCACAGAACAGACCACTGTGGCAATGTTTCTTAGGACGGTGAGTTGAGTTAACACAACACAATGCAGTGCAAATAGTGTTTTAGGCTGATTCAGGTCAATCTGGAGAAGTCAAGAGGGAGGTTATTATTAACAAAATTGTTGTAGAATACATAACAGAATCTTTTAAAACACATTTAGACTTTTTTGTGGAAAGACCTTGTTATCATTTTCAAGTTTTGGTGAACGTCTCCCTGGTGTAGTCCTTGAAGTGATTTGCTAATTCAGGAGAAGTTGTTTTTTTAAGTCAGATTTAGAGGTGAATGTTTTATAGCGAAGCAGCAGCACAATGAAAACTGAAAAGAAATGTTTCTATATTATACCTAGTTGACAGCAGAAGAATTGTTTGTGTTTAAGCAGAGTTGGCAGATGAAGATTTGTCTTCGTAGTCCTTCATGGTCCTATTAATTTCATTCAGGAACTTAATTTGCATTTCCTCAATGAGACACTTACTAAATCACCCAGTTTCTCAAAGTCTGATGCATGAGTCAGTTGAATTCATTATGTGTGACTGATGTTTTCCTCCCAGGTTCAATGACATCCATGTACCAGTCAGGCTAGAGTGTGTGAAGTTTGCCAGCCACTGCCTCATGAACCACCCGGACCTGGCAAGAGACCTGACAGGTGCGCTTAATCTTGTGATAGTGGTTTTTGCGCTTAAATTTGTCTGGATAGCAGTCTCCTTTTCCTTGTAGCTTAATCCACACTTTCACATTATGCTTTAACAAAGACGTGGCTGCTTGACTTTGTCTGGTTTATTCAATCAGAGTACTTGAAGGTGCGTTCCCATGACCCAGAGGAAGCCATCCGCCATGACGTCATTGTCACCATCATCAACGCTGGGAAGAAAGACCTCAACTTGGTCAATGACCAGCTATTGGGCTTTGTACGGGAAAGGACCCTGGACAAGAGGGTGAGACAGTTATGTTGAGCAGTGTATAATGTACGGTATAACTGCAGTAATGTGTGATTTTATTGACTTATTATTCATTCACCGTTTTATAGAAGTTATAATATTACCTCATTTCAGTCGGATTATCAGCAGCCCAGCTATGGCACTTGAATACATTTGGAATAAAACTTAAGAGCCCTTAATCACCCCCTCCCCCCTGCCACATTTACATTTTGGATTTTCATAAATTTTTAATATGCCTTTGTGTTTGTAACAATGCTGGAATTCCCCTGAACACCAGATTACTTCCCTCATAAAATCAGAAAAGTAAATTGACTTTCCCAATCTTAATTTAATTCTGTCCTCCTTTAATCTGTTTTCCTTTGCTCTTCTCTTTCCCTCTGTAGTGGCGTGTGCGTAAAGAGGCCATGATGGGCCTGGCTCAGCTTTATAAGAAATACTGTCTGCACCATGAGGCCGGCAAGGAGTCTGCCCTGAAGATCAGCTGGATCAAAGACAAACTGCTGCACATTTACTATCAGAACAGCATTGATGACAAGTGAGAACACATATTATGTACATTTCATCTTAACTGTATGCTTGTATGTATAATTTGATGCTGGAAAGAATTTGATTCATAAATGCCAAAAAGATTCACACAAAACGAAACCTCATTTCGGCAGCCTTTTGGATGTAATGACTTAATAATTGGTCCAGCACTAAGAAATAAGGCTGACATATCAGTTCACTGCAACACTTTACCCAAATTCAACTAAAAAGGAGAACAAAATTGGTTTAAATTGTCTTTCTGTTTTAAATTACCTGCATCTGCACAGCATTTTTCATAAAGATGGATTTATTTTGTGCTGCCATTGCACCCACCAGCTTGTTCTCCACAGCTGGAGATATACCAGCGACACAGCAGAACGCTCCATCCATCAAATGTGATATTGATGTGAGATTCCCCTAATGGATTACTTGTTTTGTTTTTCTGTCTTTAAAAAGTATTCATTCTTTCTCCAGGTTATTAGTTGAGAAGATCTTTGCCCAGTACATGGTCCCTCACAGTCTTGACACAGAGGAAAAGATGAAATGTCTCTACTACCTGTACGCCTGCCTGGACACAAATGCTGTCAAGTCAGTAAACCTACACTGTCGACACCTCTCAGTAAAAATACATATATGTTTGGCATAAACACATTTCACAAAACTGAAAAATGGGACACAAACCCAGCCCTGTAGCTACACACTGATTGGTCAACGAGTACATCTTCCTCTGTTCTCTTGCCACCTCTCATCTCACCTGTTCCTCCTTGCCCCTTGTCTAATTGATCTTTGTTTCAGGGCTCTGAATGAAATGTGGAAGTGTCAGAACATGCTCAGAGGCCTCGTTAAAGAACTGCTCGACCTTCACAAGCTGCCAGTGGTACGTTAACACATATGCATACAAATTATCTATTCCATTTTTTTCTTCAGTACATGTACAGAAATATATATGCCACTGCATCTGGTAACACATTGCTTTCTCATTTCCTTTTAGTCGGAGGCGAATAATACAGCAATGTTTGGAAAGCTGATGAGTATTGCCAGTAAGTTGGAAATGCACGCTCATGAAATCGAATATAGTGCACCGTATTTTTATGTCTTGCATCATTTTTTTTAGTCATTTATTTAATGGTTGATGTTCATTCTTGCTGACATAGCTGACTTCCTAATTACATTCTTCTGTGTGTCTACAGAAAATCTACCAGATGCTGGAAAAGCTCAGGATTTCATGAAGAAGTTCAATCAGGTTCTCGGTGAGGACGAGAAACTCCGAGTCCAGCTGGAGATGCTCATCAGTCCAACGTGTTCCTGCAAACAAGCTGAGATCTGTGTGGTGAGAGGACACAGAACACGTTCATTCCCCTAGGATATATGATCTCTCACAGAAAGACAGACAGTATCCCCCTCTTTTAATCTTTAACACAACACACGTGTTAACGTCCCTAGTGTGTTAACCGCAAACACAAGGTCTGATGCTGTGGGTTTGTTTTTGAGCCTATAATCTTTTCTGTAGCAGTCAAAAACCATATGTACTGAGAGGGAAATTGAGATATTTACTGCAAACAGTTTATTTTATCAGTATATTAAATGTTCAGGGACTTAAAAACAAACAACTTTGTTCCCTAAATTGAACGTGGTGCAGATGTTAATTGTGATGGTCGGACTAGCATGGAGCCAAGAAGCAATGGCAGATGTAGTAAAACAAGGTATGATGAAGATGTATATGCAGACCTATAGGCATACATCCATGAATCTTGGTATTAACGGTTTACTGTTCATCCTGTGTGCAGAGGGAGATCACTCGGAAGTTGACATTTCCCAAACAGCCCACCAACCCGTTCCTGGAGATGGTCAAGTTCCTGCTGGAGCGCATCGCCCCTGTTCACATCGACTCTGAGGCCATCAGGTCAGAAAACACCTTACATGTTCAACACATCAAGCTCTGGGGTTTTTTCTGCCAACAGACTAAAAGCATTAGCAAATTATCACTTACACTACTCACAATAAGTTAGGGATATCGTGACGTCCTCAGTGGATTTCATACATAAGGTGTGTGTTTCACTTCAGTGATTTTGGGCATAGGGAGGCAATTGTATTAGGGTACTAGACACACCTCATTTTGTGTTTTCCACGTAATGGTCTCACTGTGTACAGTGTGCTTTATATATTGCGGCCAATACCAAAAAATACAAAAAGACAACCCTTTTCAATGTGGCATCAATTTCAACATTCTGGGGGTATAAAAAGCTGGTATTGTCAGTAAGTCATTCCCAGTTCATCATTTAAGCAGCCATGAACACACAACGTCACTTAACGGACGAGCAGTGTCACCTGGCCATAGCGCGCCTTCAGGTCAGTAGCAGGCAGTCAGATGTTGCTCATGAACTTGGTGTGCCTCAAAGTGTCATTAGCAGACTTACAGCAAGACACAGAACTACTGGCAGTGTTCGTGAGAGACCCAGGAGGAGCCCCACGAGTGATGGACCACATTGATGACCAGTACCTAAGAACCTATGCACTCAGACACCATTATGCAACTGCCACACAGCTGCAGGCCTGTTTACCAGAAGTGAGAGGTACTAGGGTTTCCAGACAAACCATTCGCAACAGACTCCACCGCTTTGGCTTGAATGCCAGACGACCGTTGCAGGTGACTCCACTGACAACAAGACGCCGCCATGACCGTTTGCAGTGGGCACAAGAGCATGTGACCTGGACTATGCAGCAGTGGTCTCCCGTCCTGTTCACTGATGAGTATCGGGTCACCTTGCACAGAAATGATGCTCGTCAGCGTTGCTGGAGAAGGCAAGGTGAGCGATACGCCAAGGTCAACATGGTCCCCAGGGTTCGCTTTGGTGGAGGAGGTGCAACAGTCTGGGCAGGCATCACCAGTCAGCGCAAAACAGATTTGGAGATTGTAGATGGCTCAGTCATTGCACGTTCTTACCTCAGAGACATCATAGAACCCATCATCATCCCCCAATTCTGCCAGCACACTTCCAACTTTCTGTTCATGGATGATAATGCTCCACCACATCATGCCAGAATTGTCACAGCTCGACTTCAGGAAGTTGGAGTGCCTCATATGGTAGCCAGCAATGTCCCCTGACCTGAACCCCATAGAGCACGTCTGGGACCAGCTGAAGCAGCGACTGAATGCTTGTACTCCACCCCCACGTGACCTGGCAGAACTGCATGTAGCACTTATGGAGGAGTAGAACGCATTGCCTCAGAACAACATCATGAGGCTAGTTAGGAACATGAGACGTCGCTGTCAAGCTGTCCTTGCGACAAATGGTGGAAACACCACTACTGACTTTGTCGATTTTGGTTATTTGGAGCGATCATTGTTATTGTCTAAATTGTTGGGGTAATAAATATTGCACTAATGAAAATGGTGCTACTTCTCATTCATTAATAGTAATATCAAAGGGAACTATTACTTATTTCATTAAAATCAGGCCAAATAGGAAAAGCACTCATGTAAATAACAATATCCCTAGCTTATTGTCAGTAGTGTAATTCCAGCAAAATACTTTCGAGTATGTTTTTACTCATTTTGAAAGTAAGGAAAAGGGTTTGTAAATCCTGTTTAGATTTGTGTTTGGTCTTTTTGTATACTAAGCCAAAATAGTGTGGTCACATGCCAGACCAGCAGTCTATCTTCCTGGATCTCACTTGCAGAGTGCTTCATGCTCTATCTGGGTTTCTCTGTTGTTGTGTAACACTGTACCATTAACAGGCTTTTCTCATTCATTGAGACACCCAGTGGTGGTGATGTGTCACTGCAAGCTTCAGTCAGGGCACAGGTTTAACCCTTTCTGCTTGATGGAAAAACACCACAAGAGAGGAAATACACACACTGAATGGCATCTAGTAATGCGGTGTCCCACTTTTCCTGTGATACTTGCTACTCTGTTGTATCTAAGAGTGCTTAAAACAGTCAGAAAAGTCACATAAGTATTGATTAGTTTAATACTAGGATGGTCATAATTTATGTTTTGTTTCAGTGCTCTGGTTAAACTGCTTAACAAATCCATTGAGGGCACAGCTGATGATGATGAGGAGGGTGTTACCCCTGATACAGCCATCCGCTCTGGACTGGAGTTATTGAAGGTATCTTGGACCAAACATACTAAATTACATGGCTGCTAATGCCAAAAATGTAAACTGTATGTATTTTTAGTAAACATGGACAAGAAAAATACTATTATGATATTTTAAGGCTGAATTGTACAGTTTTGCACAAGTAATAGGTTAAATACACAATTTTTTAGAAAAATAAATCATTCTCACTCTGTTTCCAGGTCCTGTCATTTACCCACCCCACAGCCTTCCACTCAGCAGAGACGTACGAGTCTCTCCTCCAGTGTTTGAAGATGGAGGATGACAAGGTGGCAGAAGCAGCCATCCAGATTTTCAGAAACACTGGGCAGAAGATTGAAACAGAGTTACAACAGATAAGATCGTAAGAGACAGATAAATGACACTGGTCCTTAGAGTGTATATGTGTAAATGATAAACTCATAAAGTCTGCTGTGCTTGTGTTGAACATTTTATAAGGCAGGAGTCTACATGTGTTTAGATCTATAAGAGTTTCTTTGGTCTTTTAAGACATCACATCCAGTGTACTTGATCCTGTGTGTTCAAATACACAATGAAGACAGGCCTTCCAGAAGGACTAGGTTAATGTTGCGTGTTCCTATGTGTCCATCAGGACTTTGATTCCCATCCTGCATCAGAAAGCCAAGCGTGGCACACCTCACCAGGCCAAACAGGCCGTCCACTGTATCCACGCCATCTTTAACAACAAAGAAGTGCAGCTGGCACAGATTTTTGAGGTAGGGACCTTTTTAAACAACTTACAAGGATCTACCTACATCATCTTTGTGTCTCCTAGTTTTCTGTCCTGTGTCTTCTTTTCTTGAACATTTATTTATATGTATGCACTCATGTTGTTTCTTCATTTACCCTCAGCCTCTGTCACGTAGTCTGAACGCAGACGTCCCGGAGCAGCTTATCACTCCGCTTGTGTCCCTGGGTCATATCTCCATGCTGGCCCCAGATCAGTTTGCCTCACCAATGAAATCCATCGTGGCTAACTTCATCGTGAAGGACTTGCTCATGAATGACAGGGTGTGTGGAGATTTTGTGCTTTCATGGTATTGGTACTTTATGTGTAACTGATGTAACTTTTATCAAATACACCCAGTCATGTCAGATCGAGTAGTGTGCTTATAGGCAAAGAAAAGAGTAAAAATGTGACTTTGTGTCTTTAGTCGGTAGGAAACAAGAATGGGAAGCTGTGGACCACTGATGAGGAAGTCTCACCGGAAGTTCTAGCTAAGGTAAGAGACACACGCCTCTGTGAGATATGTCTCACTTTAAGTGCAATTAGATTTTTTTCTTTTGCCAGTTTTGCATTTTAATTATCTAATGTCATTGTTTTGATGGCAGAGATTCAAGTTGTGCTTTTTTTTGTAGAAACAGAGTGAAATGTTGCAAAGACATGAAGGTTCTTCTTTGACAAATAATATTTCTATTCCTGTTTCCCCAGGTTCAAGCCATCAAGCTACTGGTGCGTTGGTTATTAGGAATGAAGAATAACCAGTCCAAATCAGCAAACTCCACCCTGCGGCTGCTATCAGCCATGCTGGTCAGTGAGGGAGACCTTACGGAGCAGAAGAAGATCAGGTACCTCAGGCTAGAAGTCACAGTGCTGAGTCACAGTATAGCTGTTCATAGTTCATGTATGAGTGAGTTCAAATGTAGCAAGCTTTTATGGAGGCCTTAGCGTGCTATCTCACTAACTTTACTTAAAACAGCACATTGTTTGTGTATTCTGAGACATGGCGCTTTAGCACTAACAGTAAACTAGAAGCTTACCAGCTGCAAACAGGCTACAGTCAATGATGTTTTTGTATTAATTTAGAAAATTAAATAATTTTATTTTTTTCCTGTTTCCTTTTCCCTTTTTTTGTCTTTCTCCACAGTAAATCAGACATGTCTCGTCTGCGGTTGGCTGCAGGTGGAGCTATTATGAAGTTGGCACAGGAGCCCTGTTACCATGACATCATCACACCTGAGCAGTTTCAGCTCTGCGGCCTCGTTATCAATGTCAGTTTCATCTTTGCATCACATTTAATAGGCTTTTTTAATAGAAGATATTTTGATATATCACAGTATTAAAAATCCAGTGTCAATTATAACAAAATAATGATGGAGATCATTTTTCAGGCTTCAGTTCAGTATTGGACATAGTTAAAGTTATTAATTCCACGTAAGCTTTTCCTGCTATGACTAGTCAGAACATCAGCAGTGAGAACAACCTTTAGTAAAATAAAAAATGTACACAGTATGAACACAACAGTGACAAATGTTCTTATCAGTACACTAATTCTCAATTGTTTTTTTGTTATTTGTTTTTGATGCTCCACTAACATTTGTTCCTACGTACAGGACGAGTGCTACCAGGTTCGTCAGATCTTTGCACAGAAGTTGCACCTGGCTCTCGTCAAACTGCTGCTGCCTCTGGAATACCTGGCCGTCTTTGCTCTGTGTGCCAAGGACCCGGTGAAAGAGCGCCGCGCCCATGCCAGACAGTGCCTCCTCAAAAACATCTCCGTCCGCAGAGAGTACATCAAACAAAACCCCCTCGCTCAGGGTCAGTTTTCATGCTGAAGCCTCATGTTCCATTATTACACACTGCTGCTGTTGTCATGTAAAGATCATAGCTGTGTAACGCATTTGATATTGAACAGCAGTTTGGACTGTGAAAGATCACTTAAGTACAATTTCCATTCAAAGTTAGAACAAATATGAACTGGATTTTCAGGAAAACAATGCACATTGTCATTAACTAGTGTTATGTGAAGATAAGGCGTTTGGTGCATCGGTGTAAACAGGTTGTGACATTAATTCTTCAGTCAGAAGCCATTAAACCTTTGCAGAAGAGCAGCATGAATCAAGATGATATAACTACGGGAGAATCAGGAAAACGTCAAAAATGTGGCTTTAATGTTTGTTTCATGGATTAATTAGAGGAACATTAGTCTCCTAATTGCTGCTTAGATCTGATGTTTTAATTCACAGCTATTTTTTTTGCTTTACATATACAGTAATTTGCTTAAGTTTATGTTATATCTAAGGCAATCTTTATTTACTAAGTCTTACTTTGTTTTGTTTTCTTACCCTGAAGGTGTCATTTTATAGTTTTATATTCCAGTCACTTCACTTCAAAGTGAAAGATGATCGGAGAAAATATATCTGCGTAGTTCGGTCTGAATGATTGATGTGGTGCCTAATTAGCTGTTTTCATTGCACTTTGTTGCATTTTTCTTTTATCATTACTCCTGTTTTCCCACATCAGCATTGTATATTGTTTCCACTTGGGTCTTTTATTTTCACATCGATAGTGTTCATAAAAAAGGAGCTGGGAACATACTTACAGTCACTAAAACAAGTTATTCTCTCTCTTCCCTCAGAAAAACTTGTCTCTCTTCTCCCTGAGTATGTTGTTCCCTATATGATCCACCTGCTGGCACATGACCCAGACTTCACTAAACCACATGAATATGAACAACTCAAAGACATCAAAGAGTGAGTATTTTGGTTTTGTGTTTAGCTTTCTAACTTAAAAAATATCCTTGTTGTTTAGCTCTGTGGTAGTATACACAAGTGTTGATGACTACAGCTGTAACATGTTCATTGTGTGTGTTTGTGTGTGTGTAGGTGCCTGTGGTTCATGCTAGAGGTGCTGATGACCAAGAATGAGAACAACAGTCATGCCTTTCTGAGAAAGATGGTAGAAAACATCAAACAAACCAAGGATGCTCAGTGTCCTGAAGATGCAAAGGCCAATGAGGTGTGCACACACAAACATATTCAATGCAGCAAACCACAACAAAACACAGGTTGCGTTCCATAGAGCATACTTTTACTTGTTGTTTCAAGTACACACTGCAGCTGCCCTTATAATGTATGAACTGGATCCAACTGAGACATACTGGTTTGTCATAATATGGCACCTTACACTTTAACTGTCACAGTCTGTTGTGTGACACGAGCTGTCATGTGTCTGCTCAAGCATTGTTTACACTTGAGTAAAACACCACAACACATATGACGTACCTGTGCAGAGGACTGCGGGTCAGAATGGCCACAAAAACATGCTGCAAAATCCAACTGCATATAGTAGGACATCCAGATACTTTTGGCATAATACATTTGCCGTACTGTGTATTGGAACATACTAAATGTTTTACTGACATTCTGTATTGTACGGTTACGGTTACTTCATTTATACCAGTGGCTAGATTTGTTTTGCAGGAAAAAACAACAACATTGCATTTGGCATTTTGCTACAAAACAGACAATGAACCTGACAGGCAGGTACTTAATTGAATGACAAGACGAAAGACAAAAAGTACTCAGTGTTCCAACATTCAACAACATAGCGGCAAGGATAGGTATAAAATAGGGTTGGGCTCGTTAATGGGGCAACTATGTCAACTATTGGATAGATGGACATAAAATTTCTTTTATAATCGCCCAGGATCAAACCAGCTCCTGTCTCCTTGAAATTATGCTTATATACTAGAGCTCAACTGATAATGAATTTTTTGAGGGGGCCGATATCAGTTATAGGGAGTAAAAAATTCAGATATTGATATTTGTGCAGCCTTTCAGAAGAAATGCTTTCACTTTCTCTGACTCCTCAAGAAGAGAAGGACTGAATGTCTTCAAAAGCACCAGATTTTAGACAGAAAGATGAGTATAGAAAAATTAGGGCTGCCCTCGTAAAAAGATAAGATAAATAAAAATAAAACACAAAAAAAAAAAAAGGGAAATGATAGCAATCTCTGGGATAAAAAACAGGATTAAAACATAAAATTTAAAAGTCAGAATTCTAAGTGTGATAGTACGGATAGTGGAAGGCATGCATACATTTGGCTGGACCTGCACCATGATTTCTAACCTGTAACACATATAATTTCTAATTAATTTCTTACATTTTAAGCCTTATTTTGTAGCTGCAGCACCTTTTGCAGCAGAGTTGTGTGCACATTTTAACAAATACCTCACTGGGGACAGCCTATTGTGCAGAACATAGGGATTTTATATTCATTGGAATGCGTTATTTGTATGGAAAGCACTAAGCTATTTTTGTAACCTAAGAATGAAACCTAAAACTGTGTCTCGTCGTTGTTGTTACAGAAACTGTACATTGTCTGCGACGTTGCTCTCTTCGTGATCGCCAACAAGAGCACAGCATGTCACCTGGATTCTCCGAAAGACCCTGTCTTACCCTCCAAGTTCTTCCTCATACAGGACAAGGCAATACACACACACACACACACACACACACACACACACACACACACACACACACACACACACACACACACACACATACACACATACACACACCACCTGATGTGCAGATGCTATTTTTGTCTTTTGTAGTTTTCAGAATGTAGGGATTGCAACCTTTCAAACACCAGTGCAAATTTCCCTGTCCTTCAAAGACATTAACATTTCAAATTCTTCGTAAAGAATGACCTATCCAATCAAATTTCTAAAAATACGCTCATATGTACCGCTAAAAGCCAACACCACAACCTCTCCAGTTGGCATTTGTGGTTTTTCAGTTTATGCTAATCAAAGTTTTCTATTTCTACAGGACTTCAAAAATGACAAAGAGTATCTGACGGGAGAGATGAGACAAATGCTGCTCACTGGGAAGGTAAATACACAACACATCACAGCAGTAAATAGCTGCAGTCATGAGAATGTTTAGTAATCAACATTAAAGTTTGTAATGCTTAGTAAATAATCGGGTGCAGTGGAGGAAGAGAAGCATTAATTTAGAAATTTGAGTGCATTATGATGTGGGTCTGAGAAAGGTAGAACTATTACGCTGTTGTGAGTTTGAAACATCCATATGAAAATGTTTGTTTTCAGAATATTTAAGTACTGTAGAACATAACATAGTGATATCTGAAACCTCACCAATGATTGATTTTACAAGTAGCAGTCATCATAACCTGCACTCCTTCCCTTTTGTTAGCCTAAACCAGCTCCAGTGTTGGGAGCAGTGAACAAGCCTCTGACAGTACCAGGGAGGAGGATCTTCACCAAGACCACCACAGCTTCAGACACAGCCAGTAACACCAGCACCAACTCCTCTCCGTTGAGTTCAACAATCAACAAAAACAGGTAAACACACACACACACACTACATACACTTTATCACTCATACACGTAATCAGAAAGTAGCGTATGATTCGTCTTTGTCGCTTCCAATGTGTCTTGTAGTAACAGCAGCGCTCCCACCGAGTCGTCAATGAGCCGAGCGCAGGAAAACAACGAGAACCCCGTAATCAAGAATGACGAGGGGAAGAAGGTAGGATCAGATGGGAGCTACAAGTTTAACAGCTTTTAAGTGCTGTTTTCTAGACTGAGGTTTTCTCACTGTCTTTCAAGGAGGAACCGAGTCAGAATGCAACTCCTGATGCCGGGACAGAAGCGTCACCAGTCAAACGACGTGGCCGCCCGCCGAAAACAGCTGCTGCTGCTGCTCCCGTCGCGGCTGAAAAGGAGGCAGCGGCACCAGCGGTTGGCGGAACCGGCAGAGGCAGAAAGAGAGCAGCTGACCCCAACTCCAACCCGTCTGCAGAGTCGATCAACATCAAGATGTCAAAACAGCAGCAGCAGAACGACGAAGGGACGAAGAGACAGATTGACTTGCAGAGGTGAGAGTGGAGAAACAAAGCCGGTGTAATAGAACGGAAGTTGTCCGGACAAAGAGGGAAGGCTTGTTACCCCAGTTTGTGCATCAGGTGTTGACTTTTTTATCTCAGCAGGTGGCCATTTATGAGCACAGTGAAGGAAAAAGTGAGACACATGGAGCCTGGAGAGGAGACAGGGAGAGTTGTAGGGAAAGTTACCCTCCTCCTGGGCAGTGAAGGTGACTCTGAGATAGAGCTGGAGTTGAGCCCAGATGATTATAAGAACATGCCAGCTGTGCAGTCTGGTCTGCCACATATAGCCGAGGAGACACCAAGTCTACAAGGAGGGGAGTTCCGTCTGGCAGGGAGGGAGAGTCCATCGGTCGAGGGAAGGCAGGCAAGAAGGCAGTGAGTTGCTTTAATCCAAGATGTTTAGAAAGCCGCACCACAAGATCCAGGTCTTGTGTCTCACATATGTTAATTAACTCAAAAGGTTCAAAGAGTTTTTGAAGAAATATTTTGGAAATGTACTTTGTTTTCTAATCAGAATCAGCTTTAATGGCCAAATACATACACAACATACAAGGAATTGGATTTGGCTGTTGGTGTCACCCTAGGAATAAGGAAAGAGAATAATAAAAACTATAGAAAGAAGAAGAGGGAAAAAATAGTAGTAATAAAATAAATATAACACAATACACACAGATATTTACAATGCTAGAATAAAGCTTGTTTGTATATAAAGGCAAAGGAAGGTGATTAGTTGAGCTAGAAACAGCTATCCTAGCACTGACTGAAGTTCAAATATAGCATAACTTTCATTAAATAAAGTGCTATATTTTAGTTTTTCAATTGTAACAGGAATGTAAAAATGACAGTTTGTGATTGCACCAGTGTTTTCCCCCATAATTAAATTGGTGTAGCACTTCAGCTATGATCACTTCAGCTATTCCTGGTTTTGCAGATATAATTGTGATAAAGCACCGTGAGTAGTGTTGATAGCCATGTCTTTGAATCGTCTTTCAACTCGTGTATGTTTTGTGTGGCTGAGAAAGTTGCTTTAATGTAATTAATCGCACTGATCCTTCAGCAGAGAACCTGCTTTATAAATAGTTAATATGATGCTTGTAGCTTATTAAAAAAGAAACAATCTGGAGAGTCAAGTAACCAGCCTGAGATATTTGCATCCCTGAGTCCAAACTTTGTTGTCTTTCAGGTAAAGAGGTGAGCGGTGAAGGTAAAATCAAGACTGAGAACGGGCCAGACTCCTCTTTAAACTTTCCCGATCCCCATGTACAAGCTCCTCTGACTCTTAAAGCTTTCCTGGATACATTATGGACCTTTCTTAAAACACACATATACAGAGGCGCACATACACGCACACACACGCACGCACAACACTGACATCCTAGAAGGTTTTAAACAACTTGTAGTCAAGAATTGAAGCTCATTGTATGTAGGTCTTACTCAGAAACATGTTATTTTTTTCCTTTGTGTTTGTTGCTCTTTGCTTCTTTTGTGGAGCCATTTTTAAGAAAAGAAAAAAAACAGGATGGACATTTTACAAACGTTTTAATCTGGTTATGATTGTTGCTTATTAAATTCCCTGGGAAAAATCCTACTATATGTCTCTTGACCTCTTCCTCCTTGTGTCTGTGTTGCACAATATTTTTATTTCAAGCTCACCAGTTTTTCACAGTTATATTTTGTATATACGCCTGTGCAACTCTCCAGTTAAATCTTTTTGGAAGACAGTTACAAATTTGCAGCAAATGAGTGAAATATGGGAACATTAATGCATTTAACAGATGTACCGGCACCAAAATTTTATAAACTTTGGTATGTTTAGGTTTCTAACTTTGGTATGTTTAGGGGCTTTAGCTTGGTTATAGCGTCACAAGGCCAGGTAGAAACTGTGGTTGGGGGGTTCTGAACTGCCACCTGTAATGCTTTGAAGGCCTTTTGATTTATTTCCAGTGTAAATGGACAAATTTTAGCTGTTTAACATTTCTGGATACTGTGCTCCGAGCTCTTTTTCACTGCCTCATCAGGGGCTCTTAAATTGAGCTGGGTTTAATTACTTTTGGTTTTTTACTGCTGAATTACTTCACTTTGGAATGCATAAATGATATATTACTATACAAGTATATGTTCAGGTTTTTGTTCATCTTTTACAATTAAATATTTTTTGTACTTTTGTCAGGTTTATGTTGGGTTAATTCTGCTTTTAAGCATTGAGTGAATGGAAACCTTGCGGGTTGTGTTGATGACAACTTATTTTTGATGTAGTAAAAAGTATGCCTATTCTCATGATCATATTTAAGTTCATTTTCCAAAAAAAAAAAATAAATGCTTTTAGATGTTACCGTGCGGTGCGTTTGTCTCAATCACTGTGTTTTGTAAGTGCAGGTTTCAGAAACACAAGCACACTTGGTTTTCCCACTTTTTTAATCAAAGAAACATGACACTGTCACAATAAATAACCATGCTTTTTTATACTGCTGATGCTCGCGTCCAAGGAAAATAAGTCTCAATCCAAATGGAGAAACTGAGATGCAACAGCCCCTTTTTTAATGCTTTGTCATCGTGCAATATTGTACATAGTGAGAACACCGGGAAGATGGGGAGGTGGCCTCTTTCCTTTTTTTGTCCTTTTTCTTACAAAACGTAGACCCAGTCGTCGACGGTGCACTTTAGTGATTATAGGATGGCTCTATCATGAACTGAATCCAGCTATTTACAAGTAAAGGAGACGGCGTGTGCATTCTACCTGCCTTTTGAACTTTGTATTTTGGCTCTGGCTGGAAACTCACTCATTGTCAGCAGAAAAGGTTGCACCGTAACTCCGTGTCGTACTGGTTTATGTCGGTGTGCTGGTAGGGACCGAGCTAGAGGTCAAGCAAAAAGGAAGATAATTCTTAAAAAACAAACAGCCCTGCATGAGGATGCATCTACACCCCGCTTCTCTACACAGTCCATGTACCTCAGATCATAATAAAACGCTGTGCAGGCCTGCTATCTAGGAGTTCCAGCCTCTTTTACTACTCATAAGACATGATTCAAAGACAACCTCAGTGAGCATTTTAATTGGCTGTGTAATAAAGCATTTTTGGGAATATAGGTCATCACCTATACACCTGTAAATATGGCCAACGTTTCGATTGAGTGCTGCTAGAGTGGATCAGCGATGAGTCGTACAGCTTCGCCTCCATCCACAGTGAGCAGATCCTTAATCCGTGGCTGACAATGACCACTCTGAAATGAGTTTAAAAAAAAAACAACACTGCAAACCTAAATCCTTAAAGACATTCAGAATCACTCATTTCATACTGACACATCTGTTCACAGCATTTCCTAGCAACATACTTGTAAAAAAAAAAAAAAAAAAAAATGCTTTGGTTCTCTACATGTGTAACACCAACTGTGGGTGGTTTTCCATGCAGAGGTCCCGGGTGTCTCGAGTCTGACAGGATGTTAAACCCAACAGACACCCACCACATCATTTGGCCAAATGAACTAAAGGCAACAGAACATGCAAGAACAATAAGACACGAGAAAAGGTTGGATTGTGGTGTAGCAGAAAAGGTACATGTGATGACCTTCAAGAGCCTGAGCTGGCTGTTAACCTCCTGCACCGTTAGGGCCAGGACATTGGCTGCGCCACCCCTAAACGACAACAGTAAGAAAAAAAACTAAACGGCATGACATTCAGAGGGAGTATTCATGGATCACAAAAGCATAAAAAGATATCTCTCCATATAATTGTAAACTAGGCATAGTTTATATTTAAAATAATTTGTTTTACAATGCCATGTAAGAAAAAAAGTATATCCCCATTGTATTTTCAAATTTACACACATCTATTTACAGATAACTTTTTTCTTCTGTGCATGTGTGCAGATGTCAGAGGATGTGTGCATGTGTGTGACCTTTTCTTATTCTACATACAGAAAGAAAAACTTGCACATCCAAACTTCTGCGTGGATCAAAGCGTCTATGATAAACTTGTTGAGGAAAAAACCCATTACACTGCTCATGCACAGCACTATCCAGTCAAGTAAATCAACCCAGCGAGACTTTGACAGTATTAGAAGTCGGTAAGGGAGAATCTGACACACGGTCCAAGGATGGCGATGTAGAGTGAGAGCAGTATGCAGGACTTCCCTTACATTTTACCCTGGAAAATCCACCAGGCAGTGGCAGTTGTTCGACCCTTTGCAATATTAAGAAAAAGAAACCGATGAAAAAAAGTTTCAGAGCAGATGCAAAGCCCCCTTTCACGTATGCGCTCTCCCCTTTTAACCCGACGGCATCTGAACGTGTCGACATCAAGTCTGATTAAGCGCTCTGGTCACTTTTCCGTAAAAGTTGCGATGATAATCCTACTACCAAGTAAAGTTTCTGGAAAACAGCACGAGTCTGAACTGCATGGCTGTTTGTAGGAATCTGTCGTGTGAGTGTAATAAATACAGGAGGACCCATTTGAGCAAAGAGAGAGTTGTGTGCATCTACGCATGTGGAACTAGAGGAATAACTTCAATATCTACTTGATGTACTGTCCAATTTTGCATGTATGATCAACATTGTGCCCGTACCATGACTCTCTCCATCACTGTGCTGGGTGTGTCTGTACATTCACGTGAAAGTGACCGATGTCTTAACGACAGAGTGCCGTCACTTTAACGGACCGATGAGGCCAGCGGCGTTACATATCCCACGTCTGAAAAGGGCTTAATAAAAGGGCATGGAAGACAAGGTGCATGATTGAGAGTTTTTCGGGGCTTATTACAAGAACACACATTTTGAGTTAGGTGGAACAAAAGACTCGGCATAGTGAACAGAGGAGACAGACAGGCAACAGGGTGGTGTGCATATTGGCAACTGCGGTGCTACCGGTGTCGAGTTTGTAGCAAAGTACACTGTTACAAAAGAGGGCTGAGACTGCCGTGATGAATGGGGTGTTGTCTGTTTAACAAAAAGGCGATGGTGGAATGGTGGCAGGGAGGAGCTGATGCTATGATGAAGGGAGTTTTTTGGATCCTCACACCTGGCTGGACTTCAGTTGCTGAGGAGCAGCTCTGTCGCCGTTTCCACATCCCAGGATTTTGAAGACAAGGCCGCTATTACTGCATTCTGTATACGAGGAGGAAGAACACATTCAATTACTGTAATCTGTGTATGTTAAAGTCAACTAAAACAAAGATCTGAAGCTGTATGTTTCTATTTATTTTAAAAAGTAAGCAAAGAAGTAAAAATTATTTGTTTTCTCTTGATAATATGCATAACAGGGCTGCATGAGGTAGAGTGAGACATTCAATCAAGGCTGACATTGTTATGAAAATATGAATAATAGGAGAGGACACAGCTTTGTTCTACCCATTCTTTTGGAAAACTGTCTGATGATGTTAATTCCAGCGCACTGATTCACTGTTTTCTTCTTCTTCTACCAGCTAAAAAGGTTACGCCAACAGGGTTGTTGTGGGACACATGTTCCATGCATAATAATTAATATTTAAAATATTATGCTGATTAAAAAATGTTCCCATAATTACAAGAGGCATCAATGAAAAAAATGAAACCAAAAAAGGAGATTTAAATTTAATTTTAACAGTTTTATTTGAGATTCAATTTGGTCATCGGGGAGTGGGACAAGAAAAAATGGCATTTTAGGAGGAACTCCAGACTTATTTGGTATTTCTAAAAATATTTTCAAACATTCTTTTCTCCTAGTTTTTTTTTTTTTTTTTTTTTTTTTTAACATTTGGTCTCAAGACAAGTAAATTTACACAACAGCTGCATGTTTTAGTATTTTGTACATATTTGAAATTTGATGGGTGGGACGTAAAATGCCCTCCAATTCTGGAATGAACCTTATAATATTATTCATATCAGGAAAAATAAAAAATATCCACAACAGAAAATCTGAAACCGATTAATTTTTTGCCACTGTTGCTTCAAAGAATAAATAACCGATTGTAAAAAAAAAAAAAAAAAATTCCTGACTTTCAGCGTTCCTTTCAATCAAAACCTCATGTTCTGCATTGTGCTTTGTTTTACATAAAAATGGTACAATACAACAAAAACAGAAAAAGATTCTGACCTTATCGAAGCCCATGGCACAGAGTTTGTCTATTTTACGCGTATAGTCAGGACTGGAGACCGGAGCGCCCGCATAGACGTGAGACCACAGCCTTGCAGTCTGCTTGAACATTTCTGGGTTCTGCTTATACTGAGGATTGAGAGAGAAAACTAAATTTAACATAAAAATGAATTAACAAGCTGGAGAGGGGCAGACTGTGTATTTAGAGGCTGGCAATGAGCTGACTACATGTACCAAAATATATTCTGTACCCTCTGGTTCTGTTTTTTTTAAATAATTGCTGTCTGCCATCAAAAAATAAGGGGAAGTGCTGAGCAGTATTACTCAACTTAAAGAGTATTCCCCACCTGGTTTGCTACTACTGCATCCTGTGGGTCGTCTGGTTCTGCTGCAGCAAGAAGAGCCTGTAAAGACAACAGCACCGTCCGCAGGGTCATAGCAGCTGCCCTGGGTGAAACAGATGAAAAGAAGCAGCAGTTAAGCGTTTTAAAGGGACTGTTTCTGCTGTGTTTGACAGAAGGGGCACAGCAAAACAAGAAGTACAGCAGGTACAGATAATTTTACTCACCACTGGTCTTTTAAAATGTCCAGACATATCGCTCCCGTCACAGAACTGATGTTAGGATGCCAGATCTTAGTGATGAAGCGCACCTAAGAAAGACAGGTGTGAGAGGTTGTCTAGGTATGAGTCGTGAGGTGATAGAAAAGACAAAGTGTATCGCAAAGCATGACAATGCTTACACGCATGATAAGGTACTGACAATAAGTCTTATCCTTTTTTTAAAAAGTAATTTGTGAGCAGCCTGAGACTTTGTTGTACTGTTTCCACCCTACAGTAACTGTCATTTTAACATGTCTTGGTATATTAGGCCATTGTCTGGGAAATGCTACAAATTAATGAGCCATAAAAGCTTCATGGTAGCACTGGATATTTGCATTTTCACATCATTGTGATAAAATGCCCAGATTTGTTTGGAATTTAATTCACTGGTTAAAGAGAACACAAGCAGCTTTATGCATGAACTGTGCCTTAATGGGTTTTTAACAAACACCGCTATCAACTGTAGCGACTCTGCATTGTAAAATTACTGCAGAAGATAATTTCATGGGATATGTTTATATGACTCACTCAGTCAATGGAAATCAAAGGCTCGCACGACAATAAAATTCCCCCATAAGGTCATAAGTACAAGACTTTCTCTTTCACTTTTTTGTTTTCAAATGTGGATTGATGGCAATCAGAAATCTCAATAAGGTG
The DNA here is from genome assembly GCF_022539595.1 of Amphiprion ocellaris. Taxonomy (NCBI): domain Eukaryota; kingdom Metazoa; phylum Chordata; class Actinopteri; family Pomacentridae; genus Amphiprion; species Amphiprion ocellaris. The sequence goes on along the minus strand of NC_072769.1, from coordinate 16,006,799 downwards.
TTTACAAGTTACAATATCATACCATTTAACTTCAGCTAACATATTCAGGTTCTATAAAACTCAATAAGCACATCAAGGTAGTTGAAATCAGAATATATTTACTCGCAAACCAGAATAATGCTATATACATGTATTCAAATGATCTTGATGGGAAATATTACAGCACATACCTTTGGCGGGTTAAAAGGATATGTTTCTGGGATTTTTATTTCAAGCTGATACCTGCCACCTAGAAAACAATGTAAAATGTCAATGTTACAGTCTAACAAATCCTAGCATTCAATTGTGGTAATAAATATCTTGCCAAGTCATCACAGTGCAGATATGTGGCAATACCTTCATATGGTGTATCTGGAGGACCTGCGATCTCGCCCCTCAGCTCTGTGAAGTTCTCATCCACCAAATCTACTTTAATCTGGTTTTTACTTGTCTGTTGTTCGGGACAAATGAGACAGACATAATAAATTACTCTGGTGTTTAGGTGAATCACAGGTCTCAGCCTATGTCTTGACATGTTTCCCACAAGTATGAAAACACACACTTCAGCTAACAAACACGATGTATCCGATATGTTAGCTGTTGAAGGCACACCTGGTGTAATTTTACATGAAAGAAGACGGTTTGTTTCATAGTTTCAGAGGAAAGCGTTCGGACATTCACGTTAGCACCACAGATAGCTTGCTAGTGGAGCCGGGGCTAGCTAAAGTTAACTACAAACCTACATTACCTGGACTTCACAGGTAGTAGTCTGACAACGTACAGCTTTTAAATGATTCCAACACTTTCACATTCACACCAACCAGTCGATCAATGTTTAATATATTTGTCCCGCTGAAGAACATTATAGAAAAACACCACATGCTAATGCTAGCTGTGGATGATATGTCAAAATAACGTTACCGTTAGCACGCTAAAAGCTGCTAAACCGACCTGACAGTAACTATTTTACGGTAGTAAACGGCTGATACGAGGCGGGTGTTAAAGACACACAAAGCAGGTTTGCTTTAGCGGGGTAATTACCCAAAGGTATGCGGTATTGTTCGTTAGGAACACAGGGCCTGTCAGTTGACAAATCTGAATCCCCGGTGTTTCCTGAACACACCCACCTGACATAACAGGAGAGGTTCGACCTGAAGCGAGGCTAAAGCTAGCTGAAGTTCTTCTGTCTGGGCCTCACCTACCGCAACACAGAACCGAGACCTGACCAAGGTAATTCTGCTCTGCCGTAACACCTACTGACACTGCACATTTTAACAGCGTTGAAGCTGCAACAAAGAAGGCGCCGAAGCGAGGTAAAAAATAATAATAATAATAAATGGCCACAAACGTCACCGCACCTCTTCGCTTTTGAGAACTTCTTTGAACTCCCGCTTGATCCTTTGGACCGCGATGTTAGCCATGGCTGTCTGCTGAGCTGCTGCCGCCTCGAAGCTGGACCCGGGGCCTCTCTCCCTGCGCCGTCTGTCTGTGCGGGGACTGCCTGCTCGGGTGTTTTTTTTTCACACTTACGGAGCTCCTTCCACTTTCACTGTCTGCCGCCTCTTGTTTACCTCAGACGGAGCTCACCGTTGCCGTCGACCACCCGCCCGCCTGCCTGCCTGCCAGCCAGCCAGCGTCAGTCCGTCCAGAACATGCAGTCAGCGAGCAGCAGCACGGAGCACAAACTGGAACTTTCATTAATGAGCTCCGGTGACAGACAACATGTGTTTAAGCTCTTTTGAAACTCGCCTTCAGGACATTTCTCATCATGTGCTGAGCCCACCTGATCTCTAGCACTGTGTGGTGACTGTCAGGAATTTACATCTGGCTGTGGGGATTTTACTTATTCTTGTACAAACTGGGAATAGGAAGGCAAAAGCAAAGTAAATAAAAGAGGCTGATTTCAAACCCAGTGACAACTCGGATGACATTTCAACTACTATCACTTCTACTGAACTTATGAACTAAACTGCCTACTTATGTCATTTGCACATCTAAGCACATTCCCATTTGCACATTTCTATCTCACTCCTGTATATTCTTGTATATTTTGTTGATTTTTTTCTTTCTATATTATATTTTCTACATTTTTAGTTTATTTTACCTTCACTTTATACCCTACCCTAATATTATGTGTTGTCTTATTGTTTAGAATAATAATTCATTTGTATAGCGCTTTTCAAAATACTCAAAGACACTTCACATAGTTACAATTCTAAAATCAGCAACATTGAAACAGAGGAACATCATAAAACAAGTCATAAAACACATCATAAAATAAATTAGTATTATATATTATAAGCAGTTCTGAACAGGTGGGTCTTGATGAGGATTTTTACCCCTTTGTTGAATATTCATGCTGCTGTAACAAATGAATTAACAAATGAAGTCAGTCTAAGTTTAAGTCTAAGTTTAAGCCACAGCTTGGGAAATAATCATTAGACTACCTGTTTATTTCTTTACAAATTCTACAAAACAGGCCTTCAATAGAATTTTTTTTTTCTTCAAATTACCATGGCAATACAGTAATAGCATCTTCTACAATACTAGAAAAAGAAGATAATGTATTGAAACTACGAGATGGCTGAAAACATTTTTTTTTTAACTCACCAGTATTTTCTGCACAAGCTTTCTATATATACATAGTAACATAACTGCTCCTGAAGTTGCTTCCACTTAGTTAGTTCCTTATTTAGTATCAAATAAAGCGATGAAAAGAAGCGGTCAGATTTCTATTCATTTTCTATTCGACTCACGGTGCTGTAGTACATTCTGGGGTACTTGCACTTTGAGTTTTTCCATTTAATGCTGCTTTAGTTGTCCACTCACTGACTTTATACCCTGCTACATCTACTTGGATGCTACAGATAGGCCTTTACAGATTTTAGCATCCATAATACTAAATCAAATGCATAAAATATTATGCAGTTGTCCAACAAATGTGCCTTGTCCTCAGCCACAAAAGACATTAGAATGCCTCATGTACATTATATAATGCAATAGCACACAGAAAGGCTGCTCTACTTGAGATTTACTTTCAGTTCTGATACTTAAAGCACAGTTTGCTGTTACTGAAGGAAATTGTTGAACTTTTCCTTTACTTAAAGTGTTATTTTAAGTGTGAAGCAGGAATAAACTATTATTAATCACATTAAATCAGAATAGCTAAACAGGTTTCACATTAAATCTCTGTGTAAAATGGGATAAATTACAGGAGATGCAGTCAGCTGATGCAAAAAAAATATGTGGCAATAGTTTAAACTTCTAGTGAAACATTCATATTAGATTAACATATATTTATGCCATTGGTGGAAGACGTATTCAGAAGTATAAATGGAAATATTACTTCAGTAGCTGGTACAAGTTTTGCATTTATACTCAGTCCCAAAGTATTTATTATAGAGGAAAGTGGCCCCTCTGAATGATAATTCAACATGGATTGTAGCCTGATTACATGTTTTATGTGTAAAAAAAAAAATAAATAAATAATGTGCGAAAGTACCATATGTCCTTGTGAAATGTGACAGAAATAACAAGTTGCTTCAAATTTTAACTACTGTTGTAGATTTTTAAGGTGCTTTCCTTAAATAGAGTAAGCGACTGCATTCCAGCATCATATATTTGGTTACACAACTGCACAGATGTTGGAAATCGAGGTGCCTCTGGTGATGACAGGCAGCTGGACTGTTTGTTTACTATCCAGACGGTTTCGTCGTTGCTTACTGTGATTGGCTCAAACACCCGCCCGTCAAACCCGTGGACCAATAGGAGAAGTGGAGCTCGCCCCGACCGGGACCAGCCCCGCCGAGGTCCCGGATGTGTTCCGTGAAGAATAGCTGGTCAGTTCACGTGTATTAAACAAAACACGGACGGTTTGGTTGACATGTTTGCAGTTTGATGGTCACTGCGGAGAGCAACCGTGCAGCTCGGGCCCGTTAAAGACGTTTACCGTTTCCTGAACATCACAAAGCTCAAGTAAGTCGCGTTTTGATTCGGTCCGATGTCACATCTGTCTGTCATCGTTAATAATCTTTGGAAAAAAACAGGCGCGGATGTGAGTTTTCTCTGTCTTGGCTGCTTCAGTTAGAAAGACTCTAGTTTAACGTTAAGCTAAATTAGTTCGAAAGCAAAGTAACGTTAATTCAAGAACTCCAGCGGTGGTTAATGAGGAGGCGGTGACTGGATTTAACGAACTGGCAACTGGGTTCGTCTGCTCGTCCCTGTGCAAATATGCAGGCTGACACCCATGGAAAATATAACGTGTACATGTTAGATGCTAAAACTAATGCAGCCTAAAGCAACAGCCCAGCTCTGAATCCTGCATTCATGAAGTTAAAATGTTCTGTTTTAGTCTGAACTGTTTGAGGGAGGCGCTGATTTAGCTGTATGTGCTGCTGTTGAACTGTGTCGCTTTATACTGTTATCTAGTCTAAGAGAATAAGGGAAGCACCTCCTGTATGTATAAGCCATTAGAGTTTCAACAGCACCACCAGCTCCAGCATTCAAAATGGCCATAAAGTTGATTCAACCCTCCTGAGCGTGTCATTTATGGGACAACCTTTGCTTTAGGCTGAATTTGTTTTAGCTGGGCGTGTATCATAAACTTAAGTCAATTTAAGCATGTTGGACTTTTGACTTTATTGTGGGGCAGACTGCAGCTGGACAAATTAATTAAAGGGCCAATATTCTTGTTGGGTGGGTTGGCTACAGGAAAATGCAATTAAAAGGAACAATGTTTAAAGCTAGACTGCAGGAGTTTTACATATACAGAAGTGTCCAAACAAATTCACTCAATGATGATTAAGTCCCTCTGTATTTTGCTGTAGACTAGAGTTTCAAATATGGTGCCTGGGGTTACATTCTCGCCTGTCGCACCAGTAATGATGTGCTTTACGTCACCCCGCAATGACTGGCATGTCAGGACTAAAGAGAAGCAACTGTAGCAACGATTACAGCAACTAGGATGATGATGATGATGATGATGATGATGATGATGGAGCATAAAGCAGAAATACCTAGGACGTGTCCAACAAAAGTTTCTGATGCTCCAGATTTAAAGAAACTTGACATTCAGAGGAAGGTTTAGAGTCTAAAAAAGTAGTTGTCACAAGCTTATGTTGACAGTGTTTGTGTAATTCTCTCTGCCAGACAGTGAAGACAAAAGTTTCACAAGGCAGGATTAATGTAATGTAGTTGTGCTGTGCCCATTATTTATTTGCTGGTAGAATGTGTGTATTTTTCAACTGGGATATAGACTACCTTTTACATATCTTGGAGATTATTCTTTAAAAGGCAGAGTACAAGTTTCTTACAAGACATTTTTGTGTATGGTAATGGAAAAAAGAAATGGAGGGAAGCAAAATTGCACAACATGATGTTATGTAAAGGTACTTTCTCATTTCTATATTGATGTGAGCTTCAGAAATTTGCTATCATTTGAGCAGCTGCATTTAGGCACCTGTATGTTTTCATGACTTTTTTTCTTTCTGCACCTAATGCAAGCAGTCTGTATGTTCTTGACAGGCCATTTGATAACAAGTATATTTTGGCAATTTCCTCAGACTGTGTCTATTCCTTTCTTCTTCTGAGCAATAATTGCTCTCTTTCATCTGCACCTCACTCCCATAATGACAGCTGGGTGTCAAGTTAAATAAGTTCATGTAATTATGAGCCACTTTACAGGCAGGCTCTTAGCTTATAATGGGACTCATAATTGGTTTAATAGTGAAATCAGGTGCATCATAAAATAAATCGGCGTGACCTGAATCCAGTAGAACACCTTTGGGGTATTTTAAAGAGACCAACAGCAACACAACACAACATCTCTTCAGAAATCTGGTATCCTCCATGCTGAGGAGGGTTGCTTTTGTCATTATAAAATGAAGGTGGACGTATGAAGTACTGGAAAAATTAGAAGATTTGAATGTCAGTAATAACAAGAGCACTGACTTGTTGCATTGAAGTTTTATATCAGGACCTGCATTTTTATTATAGTAAACCTAAACTGTTAACTTTTAATTTTGCATAAGAGCTGTTAGCCTACTGTTCAGTTTTTTAAGTAATGCAACTACTATGAGGCCATATAACATAGAATTATTTCACATTGAAGTGATTTTGCACAAAGCTGTACTTACTTCTGTTGTAATCTGGATTTCTTACTCTTACTTTTCCGGTTGTTACAATGAAATGTGGTAACTTATACTGTTTTGAGTTCACAATATCGGGCTTTTTAATGTGTTCCGCAACAGCTAGAAAATCTAAATGCTGTCAAAAACCTAAGTTTTTACTCTTAACATGCAGAAATACAGTCATGGCACAGAGTAATGCTGACTGTCTTTGGCTAAACAGTCTCTTCCCCTAGTCTGTGTGAGCATGTGGAACAACAATGGAGTGCATCACTGACAAGAGGTAGCATTAGGTTTCCCTCACTTGTTCATGTCTGTCCTAGTTACTTACAGTATTTTTTTCCAAGTTAGATACTGTCTGGAGAGAAATGGCGGAGGGAGGCTTTGACCCTTGTGAGTGCATCTGCACTCAGGAATATGCTATGAGGCGCCTCATCAACCTGGTAAGCAGCAGAGCCGAGAGTCTTTCAATGTCACTTGAAATCTAAGTTTCAGATTTGATTTGATTCGAGTTGAAGGACAGGTCAAAATGTTCCAAGTGTGGAATGTGAAGTGAAAATGTCTGCGGCTAAAGTTGAGAGACCGAAGAAAAGAGGCACAAGTTGCAAGTAAACGAAAGTCTTTAGAGAAGGAGGGAAGAAGGAAATACAAAGCTACTGACTGAAACTGAGCCAACGCATTCTGGTTCCTGCTTGGTGTTTATCTTGAGAGCAGATCTGATCTGCCGTAAAAAGACGGTTCACTTTGCAGCTCCAGATTTACCTTGAGCTTGGAAACATACTCTGACTTATACTTATGATTATGACAGAGATGAGGTCAGATTTGTCCTTAAAGGAATAATGAAGGATGCAACCTGTAGTTACTTTGTGTCAGTGTCCAGATTAGCTCATATACTTTTTTTCTTTTTTTTTTTTTGCACAGGTACAACTTGCATGACAAGTTCCAGTTGGCTGAGAGCTTGAAGCTGCCCTCTGAGGCTTCTGATTTGCGAACAGTATAGAAGGGTGTTAGCTAAATATCTGCACAATTTGCACAGCTTTTACTGTCAGAGCTGTGAAGTATATTTCAGGAAGCAGGCAGAGGCTGTTTTTCAAGGTTCAAATGTGAATAGATGCTCTATATGACATATTATTGCTAATGTAACCATGAAGTCCAAGTTTATGAAGTACACTTAAGTCGCCTGTGTGTTTATTGTCCATGTGTGTTTTCTCTCTTCCCAGATGAGGGCAGAGGTGGTCTGTAATTTATCCTTCTGTAATTGTCTTTCAGCTCAGGCAATCTCAGTCGTACTGCACAGACACAGAGTGCCCTCAGGAATGTATGTATGCCCACTTTTTATTGTAGCTCACATTTGACCTGGTGTTTTTTGGTCATAATGTCCTAGTATATATGGAAGCTGGAACATGTTCTCAAAGGAGAAATATTAGATTACATGTGTGAATAGTTTTTTGTCTTCAGTGCCAGGTCCCAGTGGGCCAGTGGGTGGAGGAGGTGACCTGACCCTCCCCATGGTTCTTATGGGATGGGTGGTGGTGGCTCTTGTCCTGTTTCTGCTGCGCCCATCCAGTCTCAGGGGTGCCCGTCCTACAGGAAAACCCACTGGACCCCACAATGTCAGTACTAATGCAACTCATTTTACATAACAAAGACATCTCCAATGTTAAAAGTTAATGCTCTGCCTTTGCTTTTGCCCTGATACTGCAAGCAGGTTCCTCTGTTCCTCTTAAATTTGAATAAGACACAGCTTGCTTATTTACAGATTCATCTGGTTCTAAAAATACTGATTAAGATTGATTCAACAAATCAATAATAAAAACCATGTTTTTAGCACAGGTGATTAATAGAAGTTTGGCATGTTCGTTTTATGAGATAGAAGACAACTACTTCTCTCCAATTAAGCTGTTTATTTTGTAAATATCAGTGTCAAAAGAATCTTGTACAAAGACCTTTTCTGTTTGGAACAGCCTCCCAGAAAAAGATAAAGTCTGATATGAACAGAACATTTTATTCAGTATAGTGAAATGTGATTGGTTGTAGAACACAAACATATAATTCAAATATTGAAATGTGATTGGCTAAAGGTGGGGATAAACCGTGGTTTAGACTTAGCTCTCACATTAGTTGGTGCACAGATATGTCCATATCTCTTGGCCCATGATTCATCCAATCCAGAGGAGCCACACCCTGTAAAAATAAAGAACCCTCCTACAAACTTTCCCCGCTTTCTACCAGTTAGTCTTATTCCATTGTTAGCTGAGATGTGATGTAGCCATTAGTGGTATTTCACTGGGAGGGTGCAGGTGTCCCTTAGGGAGGATTATTATGGTTTTCTCCCTCAACAACCTTGAGTTAGCAGTTTCAGTCCAATTAGTTGTTGCATTATAAGGAAATAGGAATGTGTTGTGTATCAAAGACAAAGCTCTATCTTTGTTAGTGTGTGTACATGTGTAGAAGAAGAAGCATCTTTTGTAAGCAGCTGTAACTTCCAGCCTGACCTGTCTGTGTCCATCAGCGCTTGGAGTTAAAGTTTAGCTCCATCTCTTCCCTTTTAAAGGTCAAGCACAACTCGTGGATTCAATGCACATTCAATGGTTATTATTATCAATATTGTACCACTCATATGTAATGTCAATTTCAGTGTTCAGTTAGTAGTACCTTAAAAAAATATCCTAACAGTACTTATAAATATTTATTCCCGTTATTAGACATATCTCCTGTAAAGTTAGAGCTAACATCATGTTGAAAAGGGAAACAGCCTTTGGGTACAGTGTGTACTGAAGAGCAAGAAGGGCTGGCAACTGCAAAAGGGCACATGTAATTAGGAAAACTAAACCATAAGCGCCTGTGGTAGTGACCACACACTCGGTGCATAAACACATGTAAACAAGATCTTTCATAAGACTGATAAGACACCTGGTGAAGTACTGAGCAAAACTCAATACTCTCATAATCATCCTCTGTCTGTTTTATGTATCATTCAGTGCCTTTACATTCACTGAAAATCTTTTCAGTAACCTAATTTCCTTAATGTCATTTCAACAAAAAATTTAATTCTTAATCCAGTTAGGGGATTAGAGCAACCTGATATCTCCCGAAGAACACAAATTTCTTTACCATTTATGATAAAGTCTAACTTCAGCTAACACAAAAGCCTCCAAATAAATCTGTTTCCACCACTACTATCTTCTGAAGCAAGGCTGATTTCAACAGCCTTCCTTTGACAAATGATTCTTAGTAGAATATTTCATCGTCTTTCCTGAGGATTAAGCTCACTTCTTTGCACCACTGTGCAAAAAGATGCAGCACTTCCTGGGCCAACAAATGCCGAAGTATGCTCCGTTACTTACTTGTGTTTTTGAGAATTTGCAACTCGGTGACCCCAGCAACAGCACTTGTCTGAAGAGAGGCCGCAGCTGCATGCTTTACTAGCACTCATTCCATGGCCATTTCCTTCTTACTTTGGTTAATATGCAGCATTCTTGGACACTTTTAACCACATATGTTGTGGCTGAGCTGCTTCCTGGAGTCTTTGCTGATGGGTGCTTTACACCAACCAGCCAAAACACACTCCGTTCTCTTTTAGGAAAGTGATTTTGTCACTATTTTCCAACTGTAGACACATCATTTAAGCATGTCCAGCTCCACAAAACAGAGCAGCTATTTACAGTCCTTTGCTTAGTTCCCTTCTTGTTTTTCAGCAAAGACATTTTCTTTTACTGTTGCACCATATCCTAACAGGTAGCGCTGTGATTGTGTTTTTCCTTGAGATTACAGGCCACAGTTCTCCATTTATTTAATATTTACCTCTTTATTATGACTAGCGTATAACAGGCTTGTCAAGCTCATGCATGTAGTTGACATCTTCCATCGTGTTGCAGCATCCTCTCAGAAAGAGGGTTTAAGCTTCGAGAGCTTTTGTGTCATCCCGTTTTATTGACAACCATGAAGGAGTCTTTTTCATATAAGCTGCAGCAATGTTATGCTCGTTGCCAAAGATGCTCCTGTAGTGAAGACTTTTTAAAACGTCTGTCCAAAGCCACATGTAGACAACTCCTTTTAGATTCTCCTGTTGTGTAGTGTAACAGAGACAATCTTCTGAATTTTTGTTCTTTCTATCAATACTATTTTTAAAGGACTTAATGAACATTTGGAACTTAAGTGGGTCACTATCAAAAACTGGGGACAGAAGAGAGACACTGTTGCTGGATTAATAACACAGAGCTTTGCTTTTCCATGACAGAGAAATTATTTCTTTGGGTACTATTGCTTGAAGCAGGTAATGTAGCTATATAACACATTTATAGCTACATAGAACGTCAAAGGAGTTGCAGAAAGAGATTGGATTAGAGTTGTCTGTGTTGTAAATATTGGTGTTTCTGACCAACATGTCTTGCAACTTTGGCTCAAAAGGATCTACTTTAACATTAAGTGCTTCCTTTTCCTGTTGTCTTTTCTCAAAATATGACTCCAAACCATCAAACACTTTAGATAAATTACTTTAACCTCTGAATCTCTTTAAGGCTCCCGGTACCCTTGTTTCCATCTCCAGCTGTTCCTTTTTCCTCCTCAGCTGCTCCTTCTATTCTTCCAAGTGCTTGTCCTTAAGTGGTTTTTGTCATACAATATGAGCAGCGCCTTCAGCCTCAGTGTTTATGCATTCAGACGCAACACCTGAAACCCTGGAGCTTAAGCCAGAAGATCTTCGTTTGCCTCTCGTGATTCCAACATTCGACTTACTGTCACTACATTTGTTGTATTTCATCCTGTATGCTGGATGTTGCCTTAACGTTCGACTAGAAGGAGGGAATGTGAGGCTGAGCATTAGTGTGGGAGTTTTATCCTTTAATTCGACAGGTGCCTTGCAGGAAATGGGGAGAAATGTCTGAATTTGCAGGAAGTGCTAAATCTGCAGCCACATGACCCATTTGCAGAAGGATCTTCCAGTTTCAAATCGTTGTTTTACATCGTCTGTAAAATCAGTTGTATGTTGTTACCCTTTTAAATCAGTCACTACAGGTTTTCTGTCTGTCAAAAGGGAACAACAAAATAACTAATTCATGTGCTGCTCTTCTGGTTTCATTCAGTCTTTAATTGAATTTGCAAGCCCTTTAATTGTTTTCACATTTGATTGACATTCCCCCTGAAAAGTTTCAGCTCTGCAGGCTAACATGTTGGCTGCAAATGTGATCGGCCTCCTCCTGTCCTCCATTTCAGCATTTACTTGATGAAGTAAATGCCACTCCAAAGATGAACCACATTCACAACAGGTCAAAATCTCAACCTTGTTAGCACTGTGTTTTTTTTTTTTTGTCAACTCAACACATAATGACACCCACAGAGTGACAAGCAGTCAAACTGACCCAAAACCAAGCACACACCAGCCAAAACCAACAGTCCCCAGTGGACGAACAGCCATGAGCAGTTTGGCTCATTTCCAGACTGTGGTTAAGCTTGCAACAAAAACAAGGAGGAACCAACACAAACCAACTGACACCAACCACAACACTGATGGCTGTGACATGCTGCTGCAAACAACACTGTGGCAGCAGTCAAATACTTTTTTAGGAATGGCTTCTTCAGTCCAAATATTCCAAAAAATGACCATTCAGTCCAAAACACTGACATCGAGCAGGTCGACATGATCAGTCAAAGCAGAATATCATTGATGCCGTTGTGGCTACTTTATATTGACCAGATTACAGCAACGACTGTGTATGAAAAAGCAAAGAAGAAAAGTGGCTCTTAACTGTGACAAGTTCATAAAAATACATATAGATTTCCAGATAGGTTTTACACTGTTTATTAAATGGACAAGCAGCAAGACATGACTTTTCACAAAAAAATATCAGAGCCATACTCTCAGTTTTTGTCCAAAATCTCTCCATACAAGTACACAGGTAAATATTGTGAAACCACATCCCTGTGCCAATTCCTGGAAGCGATAGCGACCAAAAGAACATATGCTGCCAAAACAAATAACGAACAAAACAGGATGAATTCACATTTTGGTTCCTACAGTGTGCCTGCCTGTCTGTTTCACTGTGATGTAACGCTACACCTAAAAAATCAGGACTAGCACAGTGTTTTCTCTCTGTACATAACCTGTCCTTCCAAAATAAGGTCAGGTGTAGAGGAGAAATCAGATTACTGACCTGCTGTGTGTACAGTATACACAGATTTACAGCGATCAGGTTGTCCCATGTGATCTGTTACCTCTTGAGGTGCCTGATTACTGAAGTCCAGATACAATGATACACTTCTGTTTTTTATATTTTTTTCTTACATGGTTAGTGCTTTTATTGGTCTTATAGTCACCTTATGTTCTCATTCTTCAAATTAATATTCAACATAATGATCTTTTTGTGCATCAAATGCTATCTGTCACGACCAGAGATTTCATCTCTTGTCATCAAAGGCTGATAAATAATGCACTTTTTTTTAGTCGGTTACTTTATTATTATAGTTTGTGACTTGTGTCCTGTGTGTATTTAAAAAATATATTTTCAAAACAGTCTCTTTCAAAAAAGGATGCAGCAGTCTTACCAAACAGAGAAACCATTGATGCAGTTGCTATGTTGGGTCAGTATTTGTAAGGATGAGCCATTTTCTCCCAAAACTAGGAGCCTAGAAACTAAATATTTACTTTGTAAAGCAGACCACAAACTAAACTGGAGCTTTAAACGCTAACTCAGACCCTTGGTATTTATCACATAATAGAATTGCACGTCTTCATAAAATCATATGCTTACCTTTAATTGCCGTGATGTTGGATTCAAGATGTACTTATTGACTGCATCAGCCCTATTGTTTGCTTGTTTCTGTTTTAAAAAATGAACTCCTTCTTGTTTTGCTTTACAGAACGATAGAAGAGAGCCCCCAGCGCCACCTGTAGACTAGCACTGGAGTCTGACAACCGGCAATCATCCATCTGCTCTGACTGGAGCTCCACAGTTACTTAGTAACTGTGACCAGGGCAGCGGCATCTCCCTGTCAATCTTCATTCTCATATTATTTTTTATTTTTTCCTCTTCTAATACTGCTGCAGATCTGTCTTGATACTAGAGCCCAACTGATGCTGGATTAATGAGGCCAGTACAGATGTGACATTTGCTTTGATAATATAGAGGTTAATAATCATTTTCTTCCATAAGCACATAATATAAACACTATCTGCAGTTATTCTGCTTCTGCATTTTCATCAAAAGATGTCATGTAGAATTTAATTACTGAATACTATTTCAGCCACTATTAGCATATCTGTTACACGTCAGCTAGCCTATATGCTACTACAAAGTGTCATCTGATGACATTAGCACATTTATATATCAGTTGGGCTCTATGTAACACTTGACCAAGTCTTAAACTACAGGGTGTGGCTTTGTTTGGAGTTCATCCCTGATCCCAGCTCTGGTGCTAACACATCTGCAGAAACTCAGACGTGAACTCAAAATGAAGGAACATGTCACATGTTTGGGGGAGAAGAGAAGGGGAAGCGAAGAATTTCCGGGCCAAGTAGTTAAATCGTTGTTCTGTACTTGCTGAGTAATGAACGGTGGCGGGTTCTTCAGTTCTTTTCTGAAACATTCCACTCTTTCCATTTTAAAGTTCAAACTCTGAACAGTGCCGGTAATGATGTCATATCCTATAAGGTCTTAATGGCATGTTCAAACCAGCAGAATGACAGAATTTATTACATTTATTTGATTAGGTTCCATTCTGAATTTGAATAGGTTTTTATTTACAGTAACTTTGTTTTAATGCAGTGAAATAGTTATTTTATGTTTACATTCAGGCCTCAGTTAAATCACATACATGCCGAAACCAGCAAATAGAACATGTTACTGTGGTGTTCGTGATTGAGATGGCAATATATTTGCAACAAGTTACAGAGAGTTATAAGAGTTAATTTAGAAAATGTGAGCAAAATATTTCATGCACAGAAAACAGTGATTTTCCTCAGTAATAAAAGATGCAAGTGAGTGTAAAAGAATATTAAAAGATCTCAGATTCGTTTCACAAAATGAAATGAATTGCACGCTTGTGGATGGGGACAATAAACTCGACACAGACGATATCAGTTTGTCATGTTAAGACAACTGTGTACTGTAATTTTTGATTACAGAAGAACATTCTGTTGAGAAACAAACTTTAGTAGCCAAATAGTGTATTTTGTTAGTGTTTTGTTCATTCCTTCCTGAAGGTCTGATGCAGTGATTCAGCTTTCTGAACAATAAGAGCAATCCAAAGTTTCTACTTCACAACTTCTATATTGTAGCATGTCAAATTGATGAGTAGTGAATAATTGAAAGTGTGTTTTAACAGTGCCAATGTGAATTTGTGGCTCAGAAATTTAGAGAACGTTTTGTGAAAAATCAGCAATATGAGGTTATTTTTATTTTTCATTTCTGATGGAAAGAGGAGGAAGGAATGGTCTGCAATCTTGTTTTCTTATCTTTCTTACATGTATCTTACTGCAAACATTATTCAGTCACAGCATCCGTGTCTATAATACAGAAACACTGTTTCCATTTTAGTTACCCACACATAACAACAGAACCATTCAACCCACATATTCCCAGAGCCACTGGCTGAACAATCACACTGGGTCCTACAACCTCACTGGATAACTGTATGAAAAAATATCAATAGAAAAAGGAAATTAACAGTTTATTATCAGTATGTGATTTACCCTGCAAGGTTATATGCTTACAGGGTTCCTTGATTATTTACTTGCTCCAGCACTTTGCTAAGCAAATGATTAATTTTACATCAAATTAATGTTAGAAGAGACGTATCACCTCTAACAAAGGTTGTATGAATAATCTGTGACCAGAAAAAGATGAACCAGTAAAATGACAAGTCATGTTTGTTTCCTTAACACACACAAGGAATCAACCCTCTTAAAATAATTTTTTAAAAAAATAGGGAAGATGGATGTTATTTGTGTCTGTTGTTCCTGTTAGATTACATTACACAACAGAATTTTGTTTTCCGAGTGTCATATGTGAACATCTATATTGTGCATTACTCTAGAAATGTGTTAGGAGTCCTTCTTTAGCAAATAGCAAAAGTTTAAAACCATGACATGATCTGGGACATCTGTGGGCCAAGTTCATCTTCATTGCCATATCAGCAAATGTTCTCTGAATGTTTTGTACTTTCTAGAGTGTGGGTGATGGCAGGGTAGAGCTTAAAGAAGGAAAGTGTTGTGTAAACCATTCATGTTGTATATAATGCAGTGGGGAAGCTGTACTAGATCACGGAGAAGAGCAAGTGGACTGTCTGCTATCACAGGAGACCTCAATTTACACTGTTATTGTCTAAGAGTAAAAGGGCTTCAACTATGCACTTTTCCTACAACAAAAGAAAAAATAAAAGACTTTAGTCTCACTGCTTGCCTGTGTTTTATTGGAATCAAACACAACTGTCATAAATTAATCCCACTGAAACATTGCAAATACATTCAACTGCAGAAGTGTGTGCTCAAATGTTGTCAACTATTTTTCCCCTCTGTAAATGCCACAAAGCAATTTATTATCATTGATGAAACGAAGTGCACTTAGGAATTATAGTATGTTTTATTCCACCACATTTACTGTTCAGCTGTACTTAGAAATCACTTTATAGATTATGTTTTTATATACCAAACAGCTGATGCTTGTTAGACATTAAACTACTTATTGATCGGCCACATCAACACATCACAGCTGGGATTTCAGTAGATTAGTAGTAACAATCCATAATGCAATTTTGAATGCAGCGTTTGTGGCATTTCTACATTTACCTGACATTTCTCTACTAAACTGCAGGACACTGGTACATTAATATGCAAATGAGAGATAATATTTGTAGACACTTGCTGATTCACATTTTTTTTAGGAAAATCCACAGTCCTCTTTATGCAAAAATGTACTCAGTTGTTCGTTTAAGGTCAATTTGAGGATCCAGAAGTCTGAATTGTACAAATCAAGTAGGGATATTTCCAAGTTCTAGCCCCACTTTGTTACCCATTGAGCTGTGGTGGAATAATATTAACAAAAGGGGATAATTAAAACAAGACCGTACCATGTGAAGATGTGCATTATTGATTGACCCAACTTGGTCTACTGAAGTCTCATGTTATTTTCAGATAAACTGTGGAATGTATGTTTTGCAATCTAGTTTTGTGTATTTTGTCCGTCTTCACTTGAATAAAGTGTGTTTGTAGCAGGTCTACTATTAACTGTAGGAATGACTACGCCAGAAAACATTATTTCAGTGCCCATGCATGTGCCTGACTGTTTTAATACAGGTACTCCTTCACCTTTTTCACCAGCTTCAGTCTTGATTTGTTTTGGGTAGTCTTCCGAGCATGCGCAGTGTTAAACCGGACACGTTTCCCTGGGTTACCGTCAACAACTCCCTTAGCTTACAGAAGCTAGGTTTGTTTGTAGGTTTCTGTCGTTTATCCCCCGTTTTGTGTTGTGTAGTGAAGCAGGGAAGGTTGTCGTGTCACAATTTAAGTCTGACTAAGGCTAATTTAACTACAACAGCGGAAAAGGAACCGCAACGGCTAACTAGCTTGAGCTAACACACGCTAGCATGCTAACAGTGTGCGCAAGGTGGAGAAACCGTTTGTAGTTTTCAGGATGACAACTCAGGATTTCAGGACATTGGCTTACACGAAAAGCCCCAAAACATCGAAAAGAACAACCTTTCAGGTAAGAGCGTCATCGCGTACAGTCTTGTTATCATGCCAAGTATGAAATGGTCAAGTGACTGGATTAATTATCTGGAGTCTGTTATGAAGTATCATGTTAACCTGAAATGATGTCGTTGCAGGATGAACTACAGGCTGCCATCTCTGCCAGAGCAAGCAAAACAAAAACACTTCAATACTCCTACTATGATGACTTCGATGTGGATGATGATGGTAAGATGGTAGAACATCAATATTTCTACAGTGAACAAAATTATAAACTCTGCACACAAATGGTCTTCTTTTCTGACTTATAGAAAAACATAATCTAATTTTCACTGTTATGTTTAGAAAAGGCTTAAAGTTACTCTGTCTGTTTGGTTTAACGGTTGATTCATGTTTTCATGCTTTAGATTTTTTGAAGGAACTTCTCAAATCAAGAAAAAAGAGGACTAATGCATTCAAAGCTGGGAAGAGCAAAGCCAAAACAAATACCTTTGAGCTCTCAGATGATGAAGGAAAACACAGCAGGACAAAAAAAGTTTCATTCCTGAAGACCCAAAGAATCAGCTCTCCTTCAAACAACACAACGGCATCAGAGTCGCATGAAAACGAGCCTCCGGACTCCTCTTCTGCCGGACACACTAATTACAATGGATCCTTTTTCTCACAGCACTCCACAAATATCAGTGAAGATAACACAACGTTTAAAAGCAGTAGTGCGGAGTCTGCACCTGCTCAAATCACAAGAGAGAACTCAGGTAAATCCCTTTCATTCCAAACATCAGATGATACTCTTCTGGACATGTCGTTGCCTTTACCATCTGATGGCAGCGTGACTGAAACTCCAGCTCCAGAGGAAAAGATCAACTCACTTGGAGAAGAAACCTCCCAGACTCCTCAGTTGTCAGCATCTGGCCTCAATCACGCAGGTCTGTTTAGAACATTTCATAAGAACACAACAAACTATTCCTCTAACTATGAGTGCAGATTTAGCATTCATACTTTATCATTCAGATTGTACCACCGAGAGGGAGCCACCTAGACCCAAACCACGGCAAAGGACTCTTGGACTGAGCGCTCTTGCAACAGAGAAGCTAACTGAAGAAACTGGATCTCAGGATCTCAGCAGGCCCCAGACATCTTCAGCATCACTTCCCTTCTCAAGTGATACATCCAGCAACGTTGCTGTAAGGAGCTGCAGCCCACAGGTGTGTCTCTGTGTTTGGTTATTCAGTATTTCAAATTGCGAAGTGACAAGAAACAATCCCTTATCAGAGTATGTTTGTTATGTTGTTTTAATGTAGTGGACAGAAGGAGATCACACAGCTTCTTGTAGCCCCAGCAAATCCTCTTCAAACAGGAGCGAACACTCACAACTCCTCACCAAGTCCACGGTTGATTCTGGATCCAGAGGTAATAATTGGCATGTTCAGTGTTTTTTAATTGTAGCTTTCTGTTATTAATCCACTTGGTATTTGATTTATTGATTTAGATGGCTTAATTTCTGATGACAACAAAGAGCAGGAGAGAAACTACTCTACATCATTTGAAGAATTTAATGTAAGACATATTGCACACTGTTTAGCTTGACTTTGATCTTTATTTTTATGTATTCCTAGTTTTGGTAAATGTGTCTATTGTTTTCTTTCAGGAACACTCAGGAGATCACTCAGATCAACTCTCTCATCTCCCGGAAAAATCATTTGACACGAGGTCAGTGTGCAAGCTGTACCTGCAGAGCTCCATGCGTAAAACAGGATGATTTTTATCTCACCATAGTTTTGTTTTTATCTAAATTAGGACTTCGAGTTCTCAGAGACCTCGAAATGTATGCTCCAAGAAAGTGGAATCGAGGTACTTGGGGAATCTCAAAATTCTGGACCGTAAAATCTCACTACAGGAGTCTCAGCCGCAAGCAGCAGATTCACTCAGAGCTGCCGTTTACCAGGTCAGCGTGACAGCAAGTCTCTGTGGTGTTAATTTTCTAGTATTATTTAGTGCTTTTCTTAATTCCGTGTCTTAAGTGACAATGCATAATCAGTGTGGTTCTCCCTGCACTGAGCACCATCTACAGGACCTCCATCATGAAGCAAATACAGTACAGATATATAGGTAACACAGCGGATAGTGAGCTCTTGCAACTAAAGATTGATTTGTGAGAGAAATTGATTTTGAGTTAGAAATTTTTAAGTGAGCGCTTCATTGTTTTCAAGTCTTGTGGAGGCATAAATCATATTTTTTTCTACTCAACATTTGGACATGAAGGCTGTGCATGTCGTTTTCACATTGATTGTTTACATCAGTAGAGGGCATCAGAGTATCTCTAGTAAAATCCTGCTTACACTTACCAGGAATGGCTTAAAAAGAAAAAGGAAAAATCAAAAGAGAACATGCAACTAAAGAAGAAGGAGGAAATTCTGAAGGAGAAAAAGGAAAAGGTAAATAATCTTTTTAGGAGACAAACTACAAAACAACTTCTCCCACTGTACAGATTACAAAGGTAGTTACTTAACATCACACCATTTTTCTGTAAACTCGCAGGAGCAAGAGGCTAAAAAGGAAGATGCTGTTGCGTCTTATGAAGCCTGGAAAGAAAAGAAGGCAGAGAGTCTCAAAGCAAAAGCTAAAGAACGGCAAGATAAGATTAGAAAAGAACAAAGAGCGACTGAAGAGAAAAAAGAAAAAATACAGTCGGCTCAGCAGGTAAACTGTACTTTTATTATAACTTGTTCTGAGAGCTCTAGTAAGGATTCTCCTGAGTAAATGTGCCGTTAATTGGTATTTTAATAATACTTAAAGGTGTTTGAAAAATGGAAGCGTGAGCACGATCGTCTACACAGGGAGAAGCACAGAAAACAGAAAGAAGCAGAAAATAAACTCAAGCTGAAAAAACAGGAAACAGAGGAAGAAAGAAAGAAAGACAGCAAATCTGCTTTTTCTGACTGGTGAGTAGAAATATACTGGCTGTGGTTATTAATATTATTTTTCTTATGTACATAAAAGTGATGAAACATTACATCATTCTGTACTGTCATTTACTGTCTGAGTAGTAAGAATACAAACTGTACATTGCGGACACATGTTTCATAAAATTGCCTTATAATAAATACAGTATAAATATTTAATGGTGGCTGAAAGTAAATATTCAAACTTTCACTACACAGACGTAGTGTATTTCAAATAGCTGCCTTCAGTGAGCAACTTATAGACATGGACAGAAGTTAATGGGCCTCACACCGATGTGTTTTCCTTCTATTCATTCATTCTATGTCTCTTTTTGGTTGTTTTGCACCTTTATGTGGTCATATCTCTGGTCATTTAATGCTCCTTTGTGGCAATTTTCCATTGATTTGTAGTTGTTTTGTATGTTTGCTGTCATTTTGTGTCTTTTTCTAGTTGTTATGTGTCTCTCTTGGTCTTACTTTGTCTTTGCTGTTGCCGTCACTATCTTTGTGCTCATTTCTTGTCTTTTTGTCGTTGTTTCTCTCTACTTGTTTGAATGACTTTCCATTTCATTTTGAACAAAGGCTTTAATGAGGCATTCCATTCAGCAGTTCCTCCATATTTTTAGCCACATCTAACAGTGCTGTACCATCACCGACACGCTGTTCTGTCCTAAAAATTATAAACCACTAGATGGCAGTCAAAGCTGGATGCTATTTTTCATCACTTACCGGTCACACAAACACCAGCAGTAGTCACTTTCTTCTAATGCCATGTTATATGTCTTTATGAAAAATGATTCAGGTGTGAAAAGAAGAAAGACGTCCTCCACGAAAAACTCACGACAAAATCCAAAGAAATCCAAAATAAAGCAGAGGAGGAACGATACATGAAAGAAGAGAGAGATAAGATGGCTTTAGAGACGTATGAAAACTGGCTGGTAAGTAGAATTAATAATAATATCAGTGAAAAAAGCATCAGAGGTACTGCTACTGTCTTATTTGCTGTTGAGAAAGATGGTCTGTAGTGTGAACTCGTGACTTTAGATTTTTTAGATGATGCTGACAATCTTCAGATCTGTCTAGTGAAAAGTAACTGAGTGCATTCATGACTTACATTATTTGACTATATCACTGTTTACTACTTCCAGTTCACTAATTTTTGGACAGGAATGTTGTGCTTTTTGCCTGACTACATTCATTTGACAGCTGAAGTTACTTTCCAGGTTAGTTTTTTACACATCCCAAGTTTATAATATCCAGCCCCTTGTTGAAGATTTCACCACAGTTTAGTGTTTTCTGCTCTGAAAACTCCTTTGGAATGTCTGTCTGTCTAGGCCCCTTCTCACGCAGCAGATCTACCAAAGAGAAATTTATTTTCTTGCACATCTTCATAAATTAACTGAGGCCCAAAATGTCAAATAATAATAATAATTTTATTTTTATTTATATATATATATATATATATATATATATATATATATATATATATATATATATATATATATATATATATATATATATATATATGTATATATATATATATATATATATATATATATTATTATTATTATTATTATTATTACTATTTAAAAAGCAAAAATTCAAGAAATGTCTGAAATGTCAGACTTTTTTAAAAAAATACAAGAATTAAAGAAATGTCTGACATGTTAAATTTTTTTTTTTTAAAAAAAGCAAAAATTAGAGAAATGTCTGAAAAATATCCCGAATGTGTACGTTCAACATTCTTTTCTCTCCAATAAATATGACCCTTTGGAAGTGGCTGGAGACTGCTTGATACAATAAACTGTGTATATAATAGAGAAAACTTTCTCCATCTTGAGCCTCCACAACAGTAAATAGGAACTGACATGCCGTGAAAAGTGTTTTTGATGATAGTGTCACGAAAAGCTTGTTTTTTTCCCCCCCAACAGGTAAGAAAAGATCTGGAGCAGAAGAGACAGAGAGAAGAAAGACGAATACAAGCAATACTTAGAGACAGTCCACCTCCACCGTGGAGTCCTCCAAACCACACCATACCTTTTAGAAAATAACATTCAAAATGTCACATAGCACTGCTAGAATATCTGTTGGTGCTTATGTTTTAAAGTTTTGTACTGTTGAATTTTATATTTTTGTAGTTTTTAGGTTAAACCTCACAATCTTACAAACTGATCTGTTTAACTTTAGATGCACATTTTATGTTCAACAATATTTATTTTGTTAATATAAATGGTGGATTTATTGAATATGATTTAAAAATACACGTCATTTTTCACCTATGTGTTTTCATAGCATTTTTAATTTGTCCTCCAAAACATTTATTGAATGTATGGATGAAACGAGTTACGTAATACCACAATAAACCAATCTTATCTCCCTCTCACTTTGGGAATGATGTGCACACTTTAAACAAGTTTGTACAGAGAAAAACATTTGAGATTTACAACTTAAACACAGTTGAGCCCCATTCTCCTCATGAATGAGTGCTATGAAGGCATTTGTCTGCTGTTGCTAAATTAGCCATTAACAGACTCATAGTGGTTCATGTCCCATAAATGTTGAAATCTTACAATGTGGTGTAGGTTTTAAATGAGGACATATAATTCAGAATGCGGTTACATTGATACTCCAGAATCTTCAAGATCAGTCTGTGTGAAGTGACCTAGAGATCTTTTTCCCAGTTTCACTCTGGATGCATCTTCTGAGCCATAATTTTTTAGATTTTGAAGATTAAGAAACTGACTGAATCTGGTCTGATTACGTACTGATTATATAAGTTAATGAAGTTACAGAGTTGCATTTATCATCAGTGAGTCTGGTTCACCTGACCTGTTTCAGACTGTCTTTATACGGTAAAGTTGTAATTGGCAGTTTGTAATAGATGTGAAATTATAGGGCAAAGGGAATGAGGCAAAGCTCAACATCTATGAAAGGTGTTTTTATTATTTTAGGGGGATTGGATTGTGTGCTCCTCTGTCAGCTAAAGGCATCCAGTAATTACCATTTTTCTGGCAGTACTTCTTCATGTAAACATTTTTCAGGGCCTGTTTTCCCATACAGATATATTTAAGCAGCGTAACAACCCTCTATTCAACTACATACAACAAACCACAAAACTGATTTTGTGGCAACTGACAGATTTTGTATGTGCCACTGAAAAGTGTATAGAAAGCATAAAGATATGTCTGCTTTTTAAATGCAAAGAAAGAATCTGTACACGTTTGTATGAGTTAAAGTGTGTATGATTTAAGGTTAGTTGTGGATTTATTTAAAGCTCTCGCAAAGAGCACAGGGATAAAGATTACTTTAAAGAGCTCTGAAAGCAAGTGGTGTAAACCGTTCAACAATGTAATATTGAGATGAACCAAAAAGAAACAAAAGGTTGTTATGGACATGATGTGATATCTCAACCAAGTAGGTGGTTGAAATATCAGTAATTGATTCTTTTACAGTGTTTCCTTTTCATTTCATTTCATTTCATTTATTCATTTATTTTTAAAATGGGACAATTTTTATTTTTTTATATATATATATATATATATATATATAAAAATAAAAAAAGAAAATTTAAAAAAAGAAAAACGATAACACTTAGTGGACATAACAGACTTTTAAAATTACACAATTTTTACTGAATTTATATCAGCCTAAAATATCATTATTTTACAAATATTTGCCATTATATGAAAAAAGTTTATTAAGGATTGAAAACTGGTTAAGTTTTCATTTTTTTAATTCATTTGTAATTGTTATTTACAGGTTTTCCCTGTTTTGTTAAATTACAAATAGTATCTAGTAAAATCGCAGTGCAACTGCATTAATTTACAAACAAAAAAAACAATCAACTAATAACTAATTTCTGAGTTCATTTCAGTTCTTGAGTTAACATTCAGTAGTGTGCAATAACTATGTATCTGCACAATAACACAATATTTATTACACTGTATACTTACAATTTATTTCTTAGAAAAAGCACATTCTACCTTTATGTTTATGCTGTTCCTACTTATCTTGAAAGTATCACCTTGTGTCTTTTCTAATGTAATGAGAAAGAAATTTAAGTTTTTCTAATGTATTTTTCTACTCATGTTTATTTTTTAGGTTATTTTTCTACTTATGTTTATATTTTTAGGTCATATTTTTCTCCTAATGTTTACATTTTAAGGACATATTTTTCTACATATATTTATGTTTTTAGTTCACATTTTTATACTTATGTTTATATTTTTAGGAAATATTTTTCTACTTATGTTTGTATTTTAGGTCATATTTTTGTACTTATATTTAGATTTTTATGTCATATTTTCCAACTTATGTTTATACTGTTGGGACACATTTTTCTACTTATGTTTATATTTTTAGGTCAGAATTTTCTCCTTATATTTTTATATAATTTTTTTCTTATCGTTATATTTCTAGATTATATTTTTCTACTTATGTTTATATTTTTCTGTCATATTTTTCTACTTATATTTATATTTTGTTGCCATAGTTTTCTACTTATCTTTATATTTCTATGTCATATTTTTCTACTTATGCTATTCATTTTGTGCTGTTTACATTTCTGACTTTGAAGAGGAGCAGCTGTGCCATTTTTCCTTACGGGGATCCATGAAGTATTTCTGACTGAACACTTGATGCTTTTACTTTGAAACGCCCCCTTGTCTAACCGGTGCTCTTACTTTGAAACGCTTGTGTGCAGACGTGCGTTGTGAGGCGGCTCCGCGATGATTCAGTGAAGGTGGTGCCTGAAAAAAAGTTGCCACGGAAACCTTGAAGGTGTGACTGTAGTGGTCGAAGCGGAGTCAGCTTTAGAGACGTTTAAAAGTGAGCCGCGGCTCTGAGCTGAAGGACATTTTTGGACGAAGACGTTTAACGGAGCGGCGAACCTTCCTGAAGTTCCCTGTGTCGAACTGGCAGAGAGGTAACGGCGGCTAACGGCGGCTAGCTAGCTTTGAACAGCACCGACACAGACCTCCAGTCATTCACATTTACTTACTTTGATTTTTATCACCCAGCGTTAAGAAAGAGAAGCTAAACTAGCTAAACTGTGGTGTTGCTATGGTGACATGTTAGCGCTAACGGCTACACACCGGGGCAGCTAACTGGGGGTAACGGGGAGAAAGGTCTCATTTATCACCTCTGCTAGACGTGGCTGAGCTGCCATAAAAGGCTCTTTATTTTCTAGCAGGCTGAAACGGTGAGACTGGTAACTGTCACTGCACTGAACCATCACTTGAGGAGATTTTCAACTGGCTGATGTAGAAAAAAACGAACTTGTTAGGTTGAGTCACCTTTTGGAAGGTAACTCTTGAAAACTTTTGATATGTTTAAGCAGATAAATTGAAAAGCACTTTCCAATGTAGCACTGGGTTGCAGCAAAGGGGTATTTAAATTATGAGCAAATCTGGCAGTTGTTTTTACAAGAGATGTGTTTAAGTTGCTCAAATCATCACCTTCAAGTCAGAAGCTTGATCTAGTAAATGCTGGATGTTTGAAATGCTTGGAAAAACGGCTGAATATCAAAATTAGGGGTCAGTCGATATGGTTTTTCACAGATATCGTGACAGATAACTGATGTTTGCAATAAAAATTAAAGTACTGGTGTCAAAATCCCAACACAAAACTTGCTGAACTTGTTGAAATGCTTTTGCGTAATTCTGTTTTATGTAGATTTTTGAGGAGCTTCAGTAGATTCTTGCAAGGTTCAGATATCTAAAAGAGAGGCCTATTTTCTTTTTACTGAAGGTGAGAGGATTACCATGATCTGGATGACTGACAACCTACGCAGACATGTTTACAGATGTTTAATTAAAAGAACACTTTTATCCTTCAGTGTTTTTAGGCTATAACTCCTGACAGATAATCAATAATACAGTGCTGTGGGCGGGACATCCATTTTGTTGACATTTTTCCACTCTTTTCCTCCGTTTGTGTACTTCATCGCCTCTTGTATGATATTATCAGTGATAAAGAGCTTGGGGTAGTAATACAAATATTACAATTTATTTAAAAGTATTAAAGGTAGCTTAAATATGTAAATGGAATGACATCAAAAGCATGTTTTTTGAGGAATAGCTGGAATATGAAATTATAAAACCTTTACATTACAAAGATATTGCAAGAAAACAACCTCACTGGGTCATTTTTGACCCACTTATGCATCTAAGAGTTAATTTGAAATTGCTTGAAAAATAATGACACTGATAAACAGAAAAATACTAGCTAGCTGCTGGTTATTTTTCTGTCATTGTACTCTGCTTATTTGACTTGTAAAGGTACTGGTGATGTGAGAGTGATCAAAAGAAACATAGGTTTCTAAAAGAGCTTAGCCATGTAAAACACATTAGGAGATTAAAATCATTAAAATATTGTTGCATAGCAAATTGCAGTGCAGAAATGGTTAGTCACATTATAAGTTCGCTGAACAACTGTAAATGTAATTTAATTTATCGACAATTATTTTAATTTAAGTAATTTTTGGTTCCTGTTCTTAGCTTCTCATGTCTGAGAATTTTCGCTGATATGACACATTACTGTGAACTCAATATCTTATAGCTTTCTGCTTTTATTTTGAAGAACAAAAGAAGTATTTGGTGGGTCCTCTGCAGCATTTTGAGCAATTTTTCACTGTTTTCCTAAACAGTAGTTATTCATAACTCCTGTAAAATGTACAGGAAGGACACACGGAGGGATTCTAGTTGTAGTTTAAATGCACAAGGAAGTGTATTTGCTTAATCATGTTTTATGTTCATTTTCCTGTATTCTTTTTACAGATGTTTCAGATAAAGAGGATCTGTTGCATTGGTGCTGGATACGTAGGAGGCCCAACATGCAGTGTGATCGCCGAGATGTGTCCAGAGATCACAGTGACTGTTGTGGATGTCAATGAGTCTCGTATCAAAGCCTGGAACTCAGACACTCTGCCCATTTATGAGGTAACATGTCAGTGTTGGTATCTGAATGTGTAGGGTAAAGTGATTATTTTATCAGGATTAATTGTGCGATATCTGGTTAAACTTTAAAAAGGAGAAGCAGGTCATAGTTTAATAGGATGTGCACTGATAGGCCATGCATGTTTTCTCTAAGTCCTTATCTTACCTTTGAGGTCCAAAGAGTTATTGATTTAATTAGTTGAACTCTGCGACAGTTTCGAAGAAGCCAAGAGGCAGCTAGGCAACCATTCCAACCAGTGTTTTTTTTGAAATATTACTCCACCTCATGGGGGAAATGAAACACTAATTAGTTCCAGACGGTTTTGCAACTTTTCTACGTCAACCCCAACCGCGGGGTATTACGTCATCATGACTAGTGTGGGGCAGTTAATGAGCGGTCATTGTGAGCTCATGTTGCATTGGTAACTGTTTGTGCCATTTTTCCAAACACATTCACTGATGCAGCCTCCCATTTCCTCCCATTTCAGCCGGGACTGAAAGAAGTGGTTGAATCATGCAGAGGGAGAAATTTGTTTTTCTCTACTGACATAGACTCAGCCATCAGGGATGCCGACCTCGTCTTTATCTCTGTGAGTTCATCGGTTCCCCCTTCACACACACATGCCACACCACACCGCATTTTTATTGCAGTTCAGCCAGCTAAGGAATTAAATCTAACTTCTCTAGTGCATTATCTTCCACAGGTGAACACCCCGACCAAAACCTATGGGATGGGAAAGGGTCGTGCGGCCGACCTGAAGTTCATCGAGGCGTGTGCACGGCGGATCGTAGAGGTGTCCGATGGTTACAAGATTGTCACAGAGAAGAGCACAGTCCCAGTACGAGCTGCTGAGAGCATCAGACGGATATTTGATGCCAACACCAAACCCAGCCTCAACCTACACGTGGGTATTATCACATGTACAGAACCCTCATAGGTGTTGCTGTTAGTTTTGTTTCTAAAGTTGAGCCTTTATTTTAGGTGCTGTCCAACCCAGAGTTCCTTGCAGAAGGAACAGCAGTGCGGGATCTGAAGGAGCCAGACCGAGTCCTGATTGGTGGAGACGAGTCAGCTGAAGGTCAAAAGGCGATCAGAGCGCTGTGTGCTGTGTATGAACACTGGGTCCCCAAGGCACGAATCATCACCACCAACACATGGTCATCTGAGCTGTCCAAACTGGTGAGTGCAGCAAACTTACACTGTTCTATTTCCAGTTAATTTGATGATTACTATACCTATTAACTGATCAATCATTTGCCACTATAAGGTCAGTTTCATTGCAAAATGTCCATCACAGATCCTCAGACCCTAAATGACATTTAATTGCTTGTTTTATCAGGCCAACAGTCAATATCCTAGAAATGTTATTATTAATTCATCTGCAAATTAGTTTCTTGGTTAATCAGTTGTGTGTATATATAATGACACGAAACAATGAAAAATGCCCTCGACACCGTATTTTATATTCCAAGACAGTGTCTTCAGGTGTCTTGTTTTTCTAAACACACAATCACAAATCTAAAAGTATGAAATTTGCTGTAGTGTAAGACCAAGAAAACCAGTTAAGTCTCACATTTGAGTAATAAGAACTACCAAATGTTTGATATGCAGCGCTGAACAAATTTTTTAGACCACCTGTCATAAAAACGAGTGAACACAATTATTTTAGAAACCACTCAAAAACAAGGCATCTTTGGTTGCTTGCAGGCTTCAATAATGGCTTCTCAGCAGCTATTCTTTCCTTTAAGCCTTGTTCCTTCAGTCGTCTGCTTATGGTCATTCTGGAGACTCTCAGATTCTGATCTAGAAACATTAATCTCTGCCTGAAGATCAGCAGTGGTCTTCCTTCTGTCTCTAGTACTTCAAATCTTCAGGTTCCTGACATCTACTTCAGTTAACTTGTATTTTAAGCCTCCATTTTATAAGTAGCAGTCTCTGCAATCAAGTCCAAGTCATACTGTGAGAACACTTTATATCTTGCCTTATTTGTCTCAAAGACCACCCAGCATCATGAAGTGCTTTAATTCATACTTTGTCTTTCTCAGTGAGCCAGCACACTGGAATTCTCTGAGATGTCAGAAATTAATCAGGAATAACATACAACCGCTAAAACAAATTTTTCTGAATAACTGTAATTTGCCATCTGAATCAAAAAATAATGTGCTTTGCTTTTTTTTCTGCTTTTTTGTGAAACAGCAATTTTGAAAATTCATGGATAACAAGAACAATTATATTTTAGCATTAAATATATCATTTTGATTAAAGATCTTGCATATACTGGCATATTAACCATTACAGAAACATAAAATACATTGGTAATCAGCAATACTGTTAATTTAGGGCAACTTACAAAGGGTGTTGGTCTCATAAATTTGTTAAGCACTGTCAGTTATGAATCAATTATTTGAATAGTCGAATAATTTTCTTTGATTAGTTAATCATGTAACTGATGCAGCTCTGCATGTGGGAAAAATAGTCAAACCCTCATGTTTTAGAAGCTGGAACCAGCAGATCTTATTTTCTTCCTTAAAGAGTGACAAATAATGATCGAAATAGTCGGTTTCTAATTTTTGATGTGTTGACCAAAAGATTACTTACCTAATTGTTGCAGCTCTAAAAAGCTTTTCTTTGAGGGGTCTCTTGAATTTTGTAGTTTTATAAAAAAAAAATTTTTTTTGTTTTTTTTTAAAAGCAGCATGTACGTTTTGTCTGTGTGTTCAGGCAGCCAATGCATTCCTGGCACAGAGAATCAGCAGCATCAACAGTATCAGTGCTCTGTGCGAGGCCACCGGAGCCGACGTGGAAGAGGTCGCCAAGGCAATTGGTATGGACCAGAGAATAGGCAGCAAGTTCCTTAAAGCCAGCGTAGGTAAGAGACATACACACACACGGGATGTTTCAATTGAGTTTATTTCAGCTGAACGCAGATTAATGCTCTTTGTTTCTCCAATGCTTCGGCCAGGTTTTGGAGGGAGCTGCTTCCAGAAGGATGTACTGAATCTGGTGTATCTGTGTGAGGCCCTCAATCTGCCGGAGGTGGCTTCCTACTGGCAGCAGGTGAGAGCTAGACATACAGCACTTGTTTTTTGGCAGCGTTATAGGAGATTTCTGTATTTAACTTCTCATTTTTTGATTGTGGTTTTCTCAGGTGATAGACATGAATGAATACCAAAGACGGCGGTTTGCCTGCAGGATCATTGACTGTCTGTTCAACACTGTCACTGGCAAAAAGATCGCACTGCTGGGTTTCTCCTTTAAAAAAGACACTGGTGACACAAGGCGAGTCTCTTTTCACTTTCTTTGCAGTACACTTTGACCTCACGCCCTCGTAAGCATTTGTTCCCTTTCAATTCAATTATCCTTTACAATTTCTTTTTAAACACGTTAATCATAAAGCTGACACTGTTGACCTGACATACCACAGAGCCTTGTGACTAAGCATGAACGTTTGCCAGCTTGCTGCAATGAACTCTGACCCTGATCAGCATTAATGCTTGAGTCTGTGTGTGTGTTTCGCAACTTCAGGGAGTCGTCCAGCATCTACATTTCAAAGTATCTGATGGATGAGGGTGCCAAGCTGTTCATCTATGACCCCAAAGTTCTCAAAGAGCAAATCATTCATGACCTCTCCCAGCCCAACATCTCAGAGGACAACCCAGAAAGAGGTGTGTGTTCGTGTTTGTGTGTTAACCAGGGTGCTGACAAAAGCTGCTACACCACACGTGGTTTAGTAGTAAAGATTCACAAAGAGTTGGTCCAACAAAATACGATTCATTGCCGACATTTTGAGGAATGCACTGATTTACTGCTGAGTGTTATATGAGCAGATTAGTATTACTCATGTCACGTTACCGGTGGAGATGAACAGAGGTGAGCAGCTTCGTGTAAAGACTGGAAACTGTGGAGAAACAGGTTTAGCTAACTGCAGTGCTCAGTAGCCATCCTGGCAGCTGCTCCCGATTAAATCAACATATCAGCTGATTAAACAAACGATATAGAATGTGCTGATAAGCGAGCATTAGAAGTGCTGGCCGGTGAATTTTGTCCTTTGGGCAGAGAGTTTATGCCAAGCTAACCTTCTGCACATTCCAGCTTGACACTTGACACACCAACATGAGACTGATAACTATGCAGCCCCGAAACAAGGCAAAGAGTCAGATGTGACTGAAGTTCACACATGGGAAACAGACTGTACAACTTAAATAGCTGGGTAGTTTAGTTGTTTAATAAATAACTTTATTTATATATCATCTCTGTCCAACAGAAATCATCTACTTTTTAAAACTTTTTTAAAATTTTGACTTCTCAGGTGAAGGATTAAATCTTAATTTTTGGTTCACAAAAAATCTTTTTAAATTAAATGAGCCATAAAACTCAATTGGTTACCTGAAACAAAGCTGTTTGACATGTTTTTTGCTGGACAGCTATGATACGCCAACTAGCCAGTATGCAGTGATTCAAATACTAATACAAGGTAAAAAGTCCTCTCACTATTAAAACTGCAACTTCCCTGAAAATCTATTAGTTCGTTTTTGAGTAATGTTACACACAGACAAACAGATGAACAAAGGTACACCGATCAACACATAACTTCGCCACATTCCTTGGCGAAGTAACTAGTAGTTACTAGTAGTTATCAGTGTTTCTTCATTTCTGAATTTCATATTCAAGAGTGTTTGGCTGATAGAGTAGCTAGTCATTGTTACATTTATTAGGAAATATAACAATGGATCTTTTTAGATGCCAAACTGTGATGATCACTTGTTGAGACACTTAATTTATTGACAGATGTGTTTGTTGTTGATTTTCAGTGTCCGAGCTGGTTACTGTAACTTCAGACCCTTACGAGGCTTGCCAGAGTGCACACGCACTGGTCATCTGCACTGAGTGGGACATGTTTAAGGTCACAGTCACATTTCATTCTCTGAGAAGTTGCTTCTTTTTGAAGGAATGTGTGAGCATAAATGTTACACCAATACCTCTCTAATGCCACCACAGGAACTGGACTATGACAAGATTTACAAGAAGATGCTGAAGCCAGCCTTTATATTTGACGGTCGCAGAGTGCTGGACCACCTTCACCATGACCTCCACACCATCGGCTTCCAGGTTAAAAAAAAAAAAAAAAAAAAAAAAAAAAAAAAATCAAAGTGTTGAAACAAGAAAAATATTTGGAGGACAAAGAGTCATCAGACTTTCTTCTGTCTGCAGATCGAAACCATTGGTAAGAAAGTGACGGCAGCACGAATCCCCTACACCCCGGCAGCTGTTGGCGCTCGCGTGCCTGCCCCTGAACCTCCCACCAAGAAGAAAGTCTGAAATGAATTTTACCTCCACACACTACCTGCAACACATTCCTCTCTCAGCCTTTTCGTAGCTGGTTTACATTTAAATCCCGTCCCACCTCTTTGGCCCAGATCATGAAAAGAGCCAAACGGTGCGTCTGATTGCTCCCCTGTAGTGAGTTGGATGAGAGGAAGAAGTCGGTTGAACATTGAATCAAAAATTGTGTGAATGTTTTAGAAAGAATCACATTAATAGATCATTCCAAATAATTTTTTTTTTTTTTTTTTTTTTTACAATCCATGTCAAGCATTACAGACACATGATCCTGTCGTATTAATTTTAAAGCAACGCTATTAATGTGAGTTTACTTTCTTATTCTATCAATTATATAATCAAATATTACAATTTTTATACAATTTTTAAAACTATTTTTATATATCAACTGTATGTTAATCAGTATGTTTTCTGAACTTATGGCCGTTTACAAAAAGAGGCCAATGCAATAAAGTATTATGTTTATCCTTAATGTGTGCTTCTTGATTATTTCAAACTCAATTAGGAAAAGGACAAACAGCACAAAAATTAAAGTGTGCACTGAAGATTTTTAATACTTTAAATACAAATGTGCATTTTACAGATTTGTTTTGTTGACTAACCAGTGTGTAAAACAAAA
The DNA here is from genome assembly GCF_022539595.1 of Amphiprion ocellaris. Lineage (NCBI taxonomy): Eukaryota > Metazoa > Chordata > Actinopteri > Pomacentridae > Amphiprion > Amphiprion ocellaris. The sequence continues at coordinate 15,974,174 of NC_072769.1, read as the reverse complement.
AAAACAATAATGTCCAGGTGTAAAATGTCAACTTTTATTCTACTAGAAAAAGTACAGTTTACTCAGATTGGCTTTTTGTCAGACAAAAATATCTATTTAGAAGTAAAATGCCTCTTTTAATAACTGTGTGACTGATAAAGGCCACTCTGGGCTTGACCTGTACATTTTCTAACATAATACAAAATGTTTTAAAGGGACGGTTCAGCAGTGTATTCTTGGTTCTGTATCACATAATTTCCCCCCTGAGGCGCTGGATCAAAAACAACTCCTGCTTCATTAAATCATCAGACATCAAAGCGTTCAGAACACTCAGTGTTAAAGGTCAGCAGCTTTCCACCTGAAGTCTGGTGGTGGATGTGATTTAGGGCACCCTGAAGAGCAGAGAAGTCAAATTACAGCCTGTGCTCTCACCAGGTTGTATTTTCTCCTGGAAGGACACAGTCTGCATGCTTCATATCTGTGGGCGTCTTACTGCGGGTTGTTCTTTGATCTGAAAACGCAAAACTCTGGGTTGCCACAGAAACAGAAGTGACACAATGGTCCCCACATGAGTCATGTGTCACTTATTTAACACTACACACCTTTTTGAAATTGCACAACTTCCTATACTTGCTATATTAAATGAATTTCTTTTGCTTAAGCTTAAAAGAGAGTATTATGGTACTGAGACGTATTTTATCACAGTTACAGTGTAGAGTTTCAGGTAGAGACGAGGTGAAAAATAGAGCTTCCACAAGCTCCTCATTCTGCTATAGTGACTTCTGCTTTTCTCTTCAGTAGATTCTTTAGGAAGAACTCGCCTGTGAAGAGGAGGAAAAAAAACAACAGTTAATAAGAAATACTTGACTCTTCTTTTAATTTTATATGATTATTATTTACTACAAGTATTGTTTTTGACTTGTCAAGACAGGTTTAGTTGTACAAGCTGAGATTTTGTAACATCTTTAGTTTTTTTTTTTTGCTCAGACATTTCAGTTGTTAGTGTTACTCTTCACTACTACTAAAAGAAATACAACAAAGTCTCAATGTCTGTCTTTTACTCTATTTCTTCTAACCATAAGGGTACAAAATTAAAAAAGATTGTATTCAACATTACAAAAGTAACTTTGTGCAAAAGATTAAATGTAAAATGCATCTTTAAAGAGCATTTCCTATTTCAGTGACAGAAGTGTCAAGTCAAACTGGGAGAAGCTGAAACCTCATAGAAGAAGCATTCACACAGGCGCTACACTCAGCTGGGGCGGAACCAATCTGCGGCTGCAGGTTTGCTACCTGCAGCATAAAAATGGACACACGCAGCACTGAGGAGGAACGGAGAATGAATGAGCTCGTTCAAACAAAGAGGCTGTGAGCGTGAGGATCTGCGGCAAACTGACTGTGCAGGACTGCTTCATCTACAAAAATCCGGGTAGCAGCCGGTAAGAGCAGAACCATGAAAGATCTAGGAGACTGTTTAACCTGCCGATGTGAGCCGCTGCAAAACGTGTTAGCATTAGCCACGGAGATCGGCGTCAGCCACGAGCAGCTGGTTGTTAACGTTCTTATATCTGTATGCCACTTATTGCTGTGTGTTTGTAATTGCTCAATTGAAAATAAGACTGCAGGCTAATTGGTGCTAATTAGAGGTTTTCCAGCTCAGGGTAAAAACCAGTTAATTCATTCTGTTTGTAATGGTGGGCTTGCACTATGCACTTTATTCTGTTTGTTTGTTTATGGGATCTGGAAAGGAATGCAATTTAAAAGTCACTTTATGCACTTTAAATAATTTAAAAAATGTGAATTAAAAAGTATAAACATAGTTTAAAAAGTCTGATCGAGATATTAAGAATAAAATTTGTTAAAATGTGATTAAAATAAACTCTTTAAAATCTTGGGTATTTACATTCATTAGGAGACTATTATAACCACTCACTGTATAATGTGTTTTTCTTGATTAATGTCTTCTCAACCCATAAATTACAAGGATTATTTTCTCTGATTATTGCATAATAACTATTTCTTGGACAATTTAATTCCTAATCATAGTAGTTATGATCTTGGATTTCTAAATGTCACAAATGCCCTCCCTTCATTTTCCTATTTCTTGTGCGGTTGGTTTTAGCCACTTGTTTGATTTCTGTTGCTGCCACAGTGTGACAGATTTGCTTGGATTTTTATTTAAGTTGCTCAAAGCATTGATAAATGGCGTTTAAATCAAACTCTGTAAACCTGGGACTAGAAGTAACAAGAGGTAAGAGAAAATATTTTTCATTCTTTGCAATCTGGCTGGGCCTTGTTGCATAGGAACTCGAGGTCTCCGTTTGTTAAATAGCAGGGTTATCTACAAAAGCATTCTTCAAGGAATACATTTAACTCTCCAAAATCTGCAGGATGACATCTCACCTGCTTTGTAGGAGGATCGCACAAGCGGCCCGCTGGCTGTGTAGACGAAACCCATATCATTCCCAACTTTCTCCCAGTGAGCGAACTTCTCTGGAGTGACATACTCCTCTACCTAAACCCAAACACACATTGTCATGATGTGTATCTATTTGTCAAACATTGGGTTCTGGTGTTACTGAGGAAACGAGAGAAGAGTGAACGTACCTTCAGGTGGCGTTTAGTGGGTTGCATGTACTGCCCCAGTGTTAGACAGTCCACTCCAGCCTCCCGCAGCTCTGTAACATCATCACATCAGCACTGTCACAAAGCCGGATGTCAGATTGTCTCACAGTGCCATAGATCACTTAGATTGTGTCTAAGTGCCATCGAGATTTAAGTTGAAACCTGTTCTCCTTTTACCTATTCTTGATTCTCCAGACAGTTACATTCTCTTTATTGACACAAACTCATCCGTTTCAGCCAATTACAAATGCACAGTGGGATAGAATACTCCATGTTATTATGATGGTTCACATCTCATCCTATGTTTCCGTGAAACTTTAGATTGTTATCAAGTCCTTTCAGAGGTAATAAAATTCAAAATTACTGCAAAGTTTACACACCTGTCAGAGTGTTCATTATCTGTTGATCAGACTCCCCCAGTCCCAGCATGATGGAGGTCTTGGTGAGCACAGTGGGGTTGACCTTCTTAGCGTGCTTCAGTACACTCAGAGACTGGTCGATGTTTGCTCTGGGGTCACGTACGAACCTGGAAACAGATCACGAATAGACAATCAAAGAGAACAATGATGAAAGAGTGCGTTTACAGCTCTCTGCTTCATGTAGCATTTATAGTAACGTCAGAGAAATGTCTCTAAGGCACCATCTGCTGGTCAAATTATGATATTGTCCTCTTTTCCCTTCGCAGGCAATTCAACACAAATGCATTTAATCATCTACTGTATGTATTTTTTAAAAATGTGACCAGATTTTATACCAACCTGCTTTATCATAGATAGTTAAAAGATATATTAATGAACATAATCTAGACATTTTGTGTTACTTTTAAACAGATCATGTGACATATTTTTCTGTCTACAAAGGACAAATCAAGAAACCACTTATTGTTCTAATACTACCAAAGCTGTTCTGTGGCTTGTCGGCTGACTAGTGGTCTCTAAGATCTGACTGAAAAACTGATGTTGAAACAGGAATAAGATGTTTCGCTTATAACTTTGAGGATTCACCATCTTACAAAAGCACAACTAATGTCTAATCAGCTAGTAAAATACAGTGACAACGTGAAAAGTCTCCGTACCGTTGCAGCTCACGTACTGTCTCCACATTGTGGGCGTACACGTCTAACCCTGACACCGCGATCTTCTCGACCGCTGCCAGGTCACCGCGGAAATCTGGGGTCAGACATTCAACCAGGATCTGAGGGTTTCTAGATGAACATGACAAAAGTGCTTATTTATTCTTTTTGCGCAGACAGTAGGATATGAACACTTGATAGATCAAAAAGGGATGGGAGGTTTTACCTTTCCTTCAGGTTGGAGACGGTCTTTGCAAAGTGCTCTGCTCCTCCATCAGCAATATCTGCAAAAAGAAGAAAGTGTCACAACAACATGCTAATACAATTTTTGGTATTTTTTGTAAACATTCAAACTATTGGTAGTAGTGTTCTGTAGTGTACTGCTGGAAAACATTATTGTAAAGTTGTGGCAGTTTATGAGATATGTGACCTCATATTCTCATATAAGACCATGGTGAAGGAGGATTTTTGTACAACAAAACTGTAAGCTGGAAATTCATCTCAACATACACTACCGTTCAAAAGTTTGGGGTCACCCAGACAATTTCATGTTTTCCATGAAAACTCACACTTTTATTCATGTGCTAACATAACTGCACAAGGGTTTTCTAATCATCAATTAGCCTTTCAACACCATTAGCTAACACAATGTAGCATTAGAACACAGGAGTGATGGTTGCTGGAAATGTTCCTCTGTACCTCTATGTAGATATTCCATTAAAAATCAGCTGTTTCCAGCTAGAACAGTCATTTACGACATTAACAGTGTCTAGACTGCATTTCTGATTAATTTAATGTTATCTTCACTGAAAAAAAGCTTTTCTTTCAAAAATAAGGACATTTCTAAGTGACCCAAAACTTTTGAATGGTAGTGTATATACTGCATTAAAAATCAGGATTATTTGGGATATTTTGAGGAATAAAACCCTGAATACATCTGTTGCTCTTCCAGCTGAGAAAGGGGTTCTTTGTTTTTCTTGTAAAAATTTAAGTTACTTTATAAGATGGTGCTAAGTTGCACCACAGAAGAAAAAAGTAGTGCACTGAGGTAAGAATCCATTACCATCTCTGTCGACTGAGGTGAGGACCACATAGTCCAGCCCCCAGGCAGCAATGGCCTTGGCTGTGTTGTACGGCTCGTCTGGGTCCAGAGGCGGGGGCTTACGGGACGTCTTTACTGAACAGAACCTGCACCCACGGGTGCACGTGTCTCCCATCAGCTACATATAAAGAGGTTATTTGTTCAGACAAGTGTACATGTACTCTCTGTAAAGACACCAAAGTGACTCTATGGTGAAATCTTTGAATTTTTCTACAATTGGAAGTAGATGCAGCAGAGACTCACCATGATGGTGGCTGTTGCTGTGGCATACTCTCCTCCTCCCCAACATTCACCGATGTTTGGACACCTGGCCTCCTCACACACCTGAGGAAACACACACACAGAGGTCTCATCTGTAAACCTGCCCTCCCAGTCACTAGCACTAAGAATTATTCTATAAATTGATCTTCTTTCTTCTTTTCCTTTCAGGGGTCACCATAATGAATCATCTGCTTCCATCTAACCTTATCCTCTGCATCCTCTTCTCTCACACCAACTAATGTCACGTCCTCTTTCTCTACATCCATAAACCTCCTCTTTGGTCTATTCTATAAATTGATAAACTGCTAAATAAATGCTTTTCAGATCTGGTAAGTATGACAACAAAAATGTTCAAATTTCAAGTTTTTCACACAGTTTTAGTACATATTTGATTTGCACTATTCTTTATGTGTTAATAGTTTGTTTATCTCAGTATGCATGAGGTGATGCAAGCGATTAGTGTGTTTGAATGAGTGCATTTAGAAAACAGGTGAGTCTTAGCACGAGGTAAAAACAAAGTCAGCGAAGAGTTTCATTGCACTAACAATTTCTTTATTGCTGCATATGACAATAAAAACTTTAAATCCTTAAAAAAAGCAAGAAGCAGTGTCAAGGTAAAGCCTGTACAATAGTCACAGAAATCTGCTGAGTCATGCCATGACTTGCAAAGTCTCAGTATGCTTGTAGCATCCTTGGCTACATCTCATGAAACTTACTGTGTGCAGGTTGAGGTCTCTCAGCGTGTTCTTCAGTCTGTTGAAGTTCTTTCCGATGGGGATCTCCGTCTTCAGCCATGGAGGAAGACGCAGCCTGAGAAGACAGCAGTCAGTCACCAAATGTGCAACAGTTCTCTGAAGCAGACCAGTCAAAGTGGGTGTGAACCACATAGATAAAGCCTTTTACATGTTTCTGTGCATTATACAACAGTAACTTGTGTGAAATTCCACTGTACAGATTAAATACCCAGATGGAAATGCCACCTGGAATATCATCAGGAAAATTGAAGCTCAAAAGCTTTAAACATCCAAACTGCCGTAGAGCAGTTCTACTGATTAATGTCCCGTGTTGCCTGAAATGTTCCAATACAACCAGAGCTATGAAAAGCATTACTGAAAATTAGCTGATGACTGTCAAATGTCAATACAATATGCAAATAGTAGCCAACAAGCTAAGTTTAGCCCTCCAGGGAAAACATCTGGCCTCCTGAGATAAGGTGTAACTTCTGCTTCTTCGTTACGAAACAAAACTTGTGCATGTAAATAAAAAGCTTATCTAAATCTACCAACCAACATATCCATGTAACATCCAATAGATTTTGCTCTTTAGTCTTGTTCTGCAACACAGAAAACGCTCTAGATATGATAAACTACAAATGGAAAACCTACATGTATGCTGGAAAAGATTTAGCCTTCAGTGTAAATCAGTTAAAGATAACTGCTGATCTCCAGCTTTCAGTACACTTTCACAGAGAATCTTGGCAGAAAACAACTGTGCATTTAAAACAATCCAATAAAATAGTTCTGCCATGAATTCTACTTCTACAAACCTTATACATTTTCAGTTTTTGTGGCTGTTGTAAAGACATATTTCATTTTAGTGAGGCCGTAGTGTGTGGTGGTAGACTGTAGAGACGTTTTACAAAAGGGTTCCTGAAATTCTCTACATCCCATTAAAATATATGATGGGAGCAAATATTAGGATATTTACAGATTTGTCCATGTTTTCAGACAGTGTGAACAGAGACAATCTATAGTCTGACCAGTACAGGAAGTCCTCCTGAATGGTAACATAACTTGTCAATACCGATTAAATGCTAAAGAAAATATTTATACTTGTCAAAGAGAAGAAAAGGTGTAAGATGAGGAAACACAGATGAAAATATATCTATGCCATAGACACCAGTGCAGCCTCTTACAAACTAAACTACATGTCACTTTGATAGATTATTTTTCCACAGATGTCATAGAGGTCCTCTATGAAGTGCAGCTTAAAAACAAAACTCACATTAAACTGCTAATACACTCATTTAAATGAACATCATCCATAAATTAAATCCAAAATTTGACTTTTTTTTTTTTTTTTTTTTTTACAGTTTACACTTAATTATAGTTGACTTCACCCACAAACCTGGTATATATGATGCAATGCATTAAAACACCTCGTGCACATATGATGTATACACACAAAAGTTCAAAAGTTTGGGGTCACTTTGAAATGTCCTTATTTTTGAAAGAAAAGCATTTTTCTCAATGAGGCTAACATTAAGTTAAATAAATACAGTCTAGACATTAACAATGTCTAGACTGTATTTCTGATTAATATAATTTCATTGTCTGGTGGTAAATGACTATTCTATCTGGAAACAGCTGATTTTTAATAGAATATCTCCATAGGGGTACAGAGGAACATTTCCAGCAACCATCACTCCTGTGTTCTAATGCTACATTGTGTCAACTAATGGTGTTGAAAGGCTAATTGATGATTAGAAAACCCTTGTGCAGTTATGTTAACACATGAATAAAAGTGTGAGGTTTCACGGAAAACAAGTAATTGCCAGGGTGACCCCAAATTTTTAAACCGTAGTGTATTCTTTACATTTTTTTGTGTCTGTTCTTTGTTGCAGTTCAGCTTCACTGTTTGTTCACCCATACTCTGAGACTGATGAGTTTTGGTGATTTGAGAAAGCAGCAACGTCTTGGATTGTTCAGTGTCAACTCAGCAAAGGTGGCTGCTTGACCATCTCAGAATCTGTTGAAACTTTCCAGGAATGATCTTGGGCATCTGAAACTGACATTTGCTCTTTTGTTTTTTCGTTGAAATTCCAACATTTTCATAATCTTTAACCCAATGGAAATTTTCAATATATCTCTTACAACTTGGAAACTGAACGAGATGCTGCTTTCAGATGTCCATATCTCTTGAAGTACACGTCCTTGAGTCTTTAAATTTTCAGGAGATGTTCAGCAGTTTCTGGTGAATGGAGAGATATACTAGCAAACAAGCCTCAGTTTTGTGCTTAAGACCTCTCAGATTCAGGATTTGTTCAAAAATTACAAATAAAATCAATTAAAAAAAAAAAACAGAAAAAATTTATCTCTAATACATAAGATCTATTTGATCAATGTTATTGTGAGAAGACTATCTGAATGGCCAGATGGACATCTTGAATCATGGGTAGGTTGATGAAATTTGGGATAGTAAGAGATGAAAGTATCATCTACTTGTGTGCAAATTCATGCTAAAATATTTCATCTATTTGACCGAATAAGTCAATTCTGACAGCAAAGACACTAAAGAGCTGATTCAGCTGGGCACATTCAGATAAGGCTTTGTCTCACATGGTCTTTGAACGCCTCTGATAACAAAGATCGACCATTTGTCTTGAACTTCTAGAAGCTGAAAATTCCTACTTTCTGCTTCCTATAACTAGATAAATGTTGTGTAAACACAACACTGCTAATGCTTCATTTCAGTGTCTGGATCCAGAAGTTTACCAGCATGTTTAAAGCTTTTAGTTCTACTTCATTTATGATATTCAACCCACAGAGGAGACACTACATCTGAATACGGTTGGATTACAGGAAGCCGCCTTACCTCTCTCCCTTCTGTCTCTTCAGGGTGCCTCTATACTCTGCCCACTTGCTTTTCTCCGATAGTTCCCCTGAAATGAAGTCCTGCAGATCAGGTCCGTCATCGCTCAGCAGCTCCTTCTTTCTGTCTTTTCTGTCTGGGGAGGATTTGGCTGCAGTTGTCAGACTGCTGGTGTAAACCTACACAGGAAACACTGAGGGTTAGTTCACTGGTTCAGGTTAGTTCACTGACACAAACAAACATCTCACTGTTGAAGTCATAAACATCCTGACAGTAGCTCCTCAGTTACCAAACACTGCAGGCTGTAGTTAACTCCAGGCCCGTGACCAGCACTGGTTAGTAAATCACTCACGACAGCAACGTTTGTTTATTAGGGATCATTCCAGTTGAAATACTCACATGTGGGACACATCTGGGACTCAGCCAAAGATGGTTTGTGGAGAAGCGACCCGCTACGCAGCAACTTTGTTTGAGCAGCGCCATGACTTTAGCGAGCAGGCGGCTGTCATTGGCAACGAGCCTCGGCAAGCGGCTGCTTTGGTCTGATGCTGCATTCAAGGCATTGACGTCAGAGTGAGGAAGACAGAGAAACATCTTCTTATTACAATTTCAGGGTTTCCTCATCGTTTATTTCAACACCAACCACATCTTCGAAATTAGCAAATATTTAATAATAATAAAGTTTTTAAAAATTCAGTTATCATGGTAAGTCCTAACAAGGTTGAAAATACATGTCATAGGAGGACTGGGCATATAAAGCAGGAGACAAAACAAAACAGAAAGAACAGAATGTAACCACTGATATATTAAAAAATAATCAGGAAGTAGTCATAATGAAAAAACACGTGTACATCGACTGTTTAACAAGTTAAATCAGATTTAAATCGTGTATTTCTTTTGTAAGACGCAGAATTCTAATATTGAATATGATTTATCTGCAACTTTCAGCGAAGTTGGATTTGGAACCATTTTACCACATAATAACTTCAACTCTCTTGCATAGGTAGCAGTAATTTTACAGTTTAAGAGACCGGCGTGAACGTTTTTCATATTTGGGTATCTGAAATTTCAGTTTGTACGATTTGACGTGAATGTGGCAGAGGCAAATAGCATCACATGTTGCTAATAGCCATTCAACGTTAAACGACTTCATCGCACATATAGCCAAATGGTATTTGTTCCCTTTTACTAATAAAATGTTTTACTTTTTTTATCTTTAATCTCACTATACTTCCAAACTATAGGATCCTGATCATAAACAAATTCGTCGATTGAGTCGTACTGCCTGATGACGTGCCGTACGTGCTCTACAACTGCGTGGTGACGTCCTTCCTTCCTCCTTTCCTCTGCTACCGGCGAGGTGAGGATAGCCGAAAGATTGTTTCTTGGGTTTCATCTAACTCCATCTGCGTCAATTAAACATATTTATGGCCCACATTTGATCAGCTAGGCGCATACAGTGTTGTATTTCACAACATGAACTGTATTTTTCCTTTATTTTATGTTTGTGAAGAGATATGTTAGTAGATTTCTGTCAGATTGACTGTTTGAGGCCTGACGCTCTGTTCGTGCTAACGGCCGCTGCGAGTTAAACATTATAACAATGTTATTATTATTAAAGACAATGTTTGTATTACTTAATGTGTTATTTAAGTTCAGTAACATGTTAAATAAAAGTAACAAGTCGTTTAACTAGACACCGGTGTTGGTGTCTAATGTAGCTGTTAGCATTAGCCCAAAGCTAGCTGATTCAATGCAGTGTGGAGGCATTGCGTTGCTTTTGCCAAACGCTGAATCTCACAGTCCTACAGTACACTGATAACATTTTATTAAGAAACGTTTTGAAACGCAAAGCTAGCATCATCCTGCAGCTACTCAGTGTACAACATGCTAGCATCAATGTTGAGCTTCACAGCTGTAACTCTGAAGATACTAATGACACTTGAAAAGTTTGCAGAGATAAACTCTCAATTGGTTTCTTTGTAGAATGAAGACCATTCTCAGCAGTCAGACTGTCGACCTCCCCGACGATGGTAAGAAATTGTTGATATTTGCAAACTTTCAGGATGAACCTTCATTCTTCTATGACTTGTGGAGAGTTTGGTCTCTTACTGTTTACCTCTTTTTCCCCCTCTTCCTTCTGTTTGGCATTGGCAGTCGAGGTCAGGTTGAATGGGCGAAAAGTGATCGTCAAGGGCCCCCGTGGTAGGCTCACCAGAGAGTTCAACCACATCAACCTAGAGCTCAGCCTGCTGGGCAAGAAACAGAAGAAGGTAAGCAGGAGCCAGCTAGAATGATGCTTAATGTAATGTGCTCTGAAAGTCTGCTGTCAGAAACTAAGAAGTCTACTGTGAAAGCATGCATGGGAGTTGTGACTGAAATGTTACCACGAAGTGTAACAACAGTTACGAAGAATTTGTGATTTTTAATGCTTGGGTATTCACATTTTATAACCCAATACCATACATTTTAATAGCAACCTAATCAGGAGGTTTAATGAGGAAAAATGTGTAGGACGTTTTCAGTTAAATTGTCACAGAGTTTGTGACACTAAATTAAGGTTTACTCAGATCTCTGAATGGAAACTATGATTAGTAATATGGTACTTTATTGCAGCAACCTGCCACAAAGATGGAACTGGAAATACTTGTCATATGGAGGGTTTTTCTGTTATATTTAGCATAGTCCATAGTTTGTAAAATAGGAATAGTCCTACAAACTTGTAATTGTCATAAAGGTATGGTAGTAGAATTTGGTTGTATAGAATAATGAATGTGTAGAAGCGGGTGGTGTTTGGCTTGCTTGATGTGAAAAAAAGTATATTTTAGTATTTCAAGAGGATCGTCAAGTGATTGATTTTGTCACTAGACTGACTGTTTCAGCACTATTTAAGTTAAATTGAAATAATGTGCCGCCTTCCTCAGCTTCGTGTGGATAAATGGTGGGGAAACAGGAAGGAGCTGGCCACAGTCCGCACCATCTGCAGCCACGTCCAGAACATGATCAAGGGAGTCACTCTGGTGAGACTTCAGCACAGAGTGTCTGAATGAAATGGTGTCAAACTGCTATCATAAGTCCTGTGCCTGGCCCCCATGGTAGGCTATACATTAAATGCTGTCTGTCGTGTGACTGTGTAGACTGATGCTGCCTATTGTTTGTGGACTGGCTTTGTTTTCTTTATCAGTCCAAATCAGCACCTCTCACTTTCTGTCTGTCTGACTGCAGGGTTTCCGGTACAAAATGCGTTCCGTGTACGCCCATTTCCCCATCAACGTCGTCATTCAGGAGTCTGGAACTCTGGTGGAGATCAGGAACTTTCTGGGAGAGAAGTACATCCGCCGCGTCCGAATGAGGCCTGGTGAGTAGTTTACAATCATATCCAACAGAAGTATTTATGTCTCGGACTTGAGAAGCTTGAATTAGCAAATGTTTGAGATTTTAACTTTTGAAAATTGCTGAAACAGTGATAATAAAATAGTGGCCCATTAGTCTTTGTGGGAAAAAAAAACCATTGGTGCCATAAAGTAGGCCTGCTCATTGATCTGCATCCTGCACACAATGATTTAAAACATTTAACAGAGGCTGGGCTTAGGTACAGTACTGTTAAATGTTTATAGGTGGATAAATCTCAGTTGTCGTGGGGTAAATTTGCTAGATCTCCCAAACATGCTCATAGGTGGTAAAACATGGTTCATTGCTGGCCTCCCTCTCAAGCAAGTTTAATAGATATTTGAATTAATCTTTTTCTCTGTTAAACCAACATTATACCCTTATTTATGCTCCCTTGTGGACACTGACAACTGGCAGGTCCATGGTTATGCACAATGACGAGTTTGTGCACTACTGTCCTGGAAGAAAAGTTGCTGCCAGGACCCAAATTTTGGGCTGCACGTACGCATCTTTGCAGACTTTCACATACTTGGAATTGACAAAACTTCAGTCATTTCAGAGGAAACTAACATACTCAAGTGGTGACATGGATTTTGTCACAACACTGGAGTCTCCACTTTCTAAATGTTGTTCTCAAACAAATAGCTGTGAATGTGTCTGGACATATGTAATGACTTCAGTCCCAGAAGCTAAAACTTGCAGAGTACTTTGAAGGCATAAATCCCTACAGGGAAGCTAGTCATTTTACAGTATATAATTGCTATTGGAGCATACTGCTTTCACAACACAATTACTATGAATTCATAAACTTGACAAAAGTCTCATGCTTTGGGTTTACTGGGGACAAAAAGCTGCATTTTCACAAGTAAATGACCTGCTATAGTGACTAATACAGACTGAGACAAAGTCTAATGAAGTGACTGTAATTTTTAACTAAAATGAAATTTCATCTTAAGCTGCTTGTTGAAATTCTTCTGCTCTCTGTGGTGGCTCATATTGTAGCATAATAGCTCAGCACCTCCCATCCACATATTGAGGTGTCTTTGAGTTACATAGTATTACATACTTCCCATGAGTATTAATTAAACTACGCTTCCCGTCTTCTTTCTCCCAGGTGTGATGTGTTCAGTCTCAGCCGGCCAGAAGGACGAGTTGGTCCTGGAGGGTAACGACATTGAGCTGGTGTCTAACTCGGGTATGTCTGTCCCACCTTTTCTCTGCAGTTCTACATTTCAGTGATCTGTTTTTTCATCTATATTAGGATGAAATGAACGATAGCACAACCCCTGCTAAGATCCATCTTCATGCTTGAACCCATATATCTCAGCTGTTAAACATTCTTCTCAAGCAGTTTTTCGGTCGTTATTTTATTTGCAGGATTCTGGACACAAACATTTGAGTGATGCTGCCTTTAGGCTTAAAATGTGTAAAATACTTTATCAAACAAAAGATGAATTTGTGTAATTGAAGACAAGCACACAGATCAGAGGGCATCTGTTGGTGGCATGTGACTGACAGAAGGCTGGTACTTTCCTTAAAACTGTAAACATTTGTCCTGCAGCGTAGCACTTACTGCTACTAAATCCCCTTTTCATGTGTAGCACCCCTCCAACTTCTGTTCCTCCAAATAGATGATTGTCCCCTGAACTGTGTTTGCTGATAGTTTTTTTTGCCATTTGTATGCTAGGAGAGTAATACCTTTCTGGTACAAAAGTAATAATGTGTTTTTTTACCATTGAGGTGCAGCGATAGTTGTAATATTAAAGTATTGCGAAATAGAAAATCGAAAAGTCAAACCTTTGTGTAATAGAGTTGAAATTTATGTTACCAACCTTTATGAAAATCACTAATTAAGCAAAATCAGTTCAGGACTTCAGTAAAAAGTAAACAGTTATGTCTTAAAAGAAAGAAAGCAAAACCTTTCAGAATCGTCTCACCACTGTTAATACACCGGCATAACTGGATGACTTTCATGTTGGATTTGGCAACTTTTAGGGCGGATTCTCACTTTTCTCCTTTGAGGACTCAGTATTTCTGGGAGCGTGATCTAATCTGTTTGCGTATCAGTTTCCAGTGTGTCTGACAGAGATGAGACTGAGCTGTGAATATGCACACATAATGACCAAATACTAATTGTGTGGGGAAGTTTTTTTTAGTTTTTTTTAAATATCACTACCAGCCAAAAGTTTGGACACACCTTCTCATTCAGTGATTTTTATTTAATTATTTTCTACATTGTAGATTAATACTGAAGACATCAAAACTATAAAAGGATGCATATGGAATTATGCTGTCAACAAAAATGTTAATCTTCAGTATTAATATACAATGTAGAAAATAATACAAATGAATAAAAAGCACTGAATGAGAAGGTGTGTCCAAACTTGTGACTGGTAGTGTACATTTAAAATATGTTTTTTAAAAAGAATTTCACTACTGAAGTATTTATTTACTCCAAAATAGGTGACTTGTCTAGATCTGCTTTATTCATGCATTTGTAGTGCAGCAAAGGTTTTTAGACTTAGACTGACTTCATTAATCCCCAGAGGGAATTCAGGATTTACAGCAGATGGATATTCAACAAAGGGGTGAACAATAAGACAACACAGAACGTTAGGGTTAGAGTATAATGTTAAAGTCAACTAGCGTAAGATAAAATAAGATTCAAATATAGAAAATAAAGAAAAATCTACAAGATATGTAAGAATATAGAACAGTGATACCAAAATGTGCAAATGAGAATGTGCTAAGATGTGTATTACATAAATAGGTGCAGATAATATGAATGACGTTTAGAATGTAGTGTCCAGTATGTACACTGTTTTAAAATGCAAGGTAGACTGAGATTATGTCGATGCTACCAGCTTGAATAGGTTGAAGTCACTTAAGTTTACCTTAATATCTTCTGTCATTTTTAAAAGGTGTCAGTGTGAATCATTTAAATGTCAAGAATGAAGTTAACACCTTTTTATTAAGGAGCATAATGAACAAAAACATTATCACTGCACCTCAGTTGAGTTTTTTTTTCATTTACTTGTTCTGTGTCATTACATTGTAAGATGTTTACTCTCACTGTTTTTGTAGGTTTTATCCACTGGTATACAGTAGTGTTTGTGAGTAGGTCAGTGACGCATTTTTGTTTCTTGGCTCTGCACTCCCACATCGATCCTCAGCACAGTGGCCCTAAACCAAAACTTGCCTGGGCTTGTCTGGCTGAGTCAGTCACCTTACCTCAGTCCACTCATGCATGTGTTAAATTTGCTGAGGATCACACTGACCAAAAAAAAGACTAATTTTTTTGAGCTGGAAGCAAATATGACTGCTGCAAGGCTTGATAGTTTTACTGGAAAATACATTATGGATGGAATGTAGTCAGAAATTAGTGAATGTTAAACCTGACAAATTGAGTTTTATTGCTACATCTTGTTAGCCTTAAGTTGGACAGTTAGCTATTACGATCACCACAGTTGATGCACGTTTTATATGATGCAATTGTTTTCACTTTTTTGTCACCTAAAAATGTTTTGGACTGTATTCAGCGGCTACATTTCTAATAAGTTCAGAGTTTGTCTGTCTTTAAAACATATTTAGTACATAAGGATGCGTTCTACCTGTACTTGAATGTGACGACCTTGTGCCTTTTGCTACTTTTGCTACATCATTTACTGCAAAGGAAGTAAAGGGAAATGGAGCATTAAATTAATATGCTGTCAGCTGTTACTAAGTACAGGCAATAATATCCATTCTCAACTGCATTTCATGCTTCAAAGGTGTGAGCTGGACCAGGAAATATAAACCTGGGCCATAAAAATAGCACAGGGGGGGAAATGGGGTCTGAGACATGAGGCTCAGGGAACCAGTAGAGACTCAAACAAGCCGAGTAGGAGCTGATCGTCTCCTGCTGTTGTCGAGGACATTGTGGGTTGAACTGAGCCAAGACAACAGAACTGATGTGCTCGTCTGTCATGACTGTGACCCCTGTGTGATGTGATGTGCTGCTTATCACCCCAACTTCTCTGTTCCAGCTGCTCTGATCCAGCAGGCCACCACAGTCAAAAATAAGGATATCAGAAAGTTCTTGGACGGCATTTACGTGTCCGAGAAGGGAACAGTAGTGGAACAGGATCAGTAACAGTTACATCTGCACTTGTAGAGGTTAGAAAATGCCGCCGAAGCCGCCTGTGTGTCCTACAGCAGGGGAAAGCCTGTTTTCTCTTTCTGTGCATGTTTCTTTACACTGTTGTCTTTGGTGTTTTCTATTAATTGTTGCTTCTGTTTCAGAAATGTTAGCATTTCATGTTTCACACAAAACATTGTGACTCTAAATTGAAACTTTTTTCATACTTTGTGTTTGGGCTGGGCAAGATGGTTAAAAACAATGTACTACTATTGTTGATTAACTCATCTGATCACTACTATTTATAGTAGTGGTTGCATTTATTGAATCTGCAGAATGTATCTAATGGCAACACAACAGGGCAGATGTAATAAAAGAAATTTTACCTGCACTGATTTGTCAGTATTTTAGATTGCATTTAAAAACAATTTAATGACTCCAGTTTCCCGCAGTCCATGTTGATTTAAAATGAGATTCTTGTGCATAAGGTCTGTCTAATTTGTCTAAATTCTATCTTAAATAAAATCTTATCTTCAGACTGATTTAATGTATAATATAATCTATTCTGGATTCTGAATTATTGCCCAGCCGTATGTGGTGTTAATGGCTTCACATGAGCATGACTGTTAAATCTCATTCTGCTAATTTCCTTTCTTGGCACTCGAGTCTCACGGGCTATCGGTTCCTAATTTGTATTAAAGCTGAATGCTTGTTGCACGGATCCTGTTTCTGCGCTCACACTCAGCTCCTCTGTCTGTTTCCAGCGGCCTTGATCCAGCAGGCCACCACAGTCAGAAAGAAGGACATCAGAAAGTTCCTGGATGGCATCTACATCAGCGAGAAGACCACTGTAGTGGAGCAACAAGAAGAGTAGATGTTCACCATGTCCTGTTATGACCAATAAAACTACCATCTTTTCCAGTTATTCTTGTCTCTGGTACCTTTTGTCACCTGTATTTGACTTCCGTAGCTGAAATATTGTAAAGCCTTTAATTGTGTTTCTAGTTAGAACCATTACATAAGTAACAGGCGTATGGGGCTGAGTGTTAAAACATCCATGCAGTAACTTCACATAACTTGCAACTAATTATGTTTTATTAAATGTATAAATATAAAATGTATAATTTGAAACATCTCATCAAAAATGACGGTAAAATATGTTGGTGCGTTCAGAGTTAAAACATTTCTGATCTTGTACATGAAAACGTTTGGCTGGTGTGTTCAGAACTTGTCTGAGAATCATGACATCTTCAGTTTCACAGTAATTCACTAAACAGTTTTCATTAAATCTAATATTGCAAAGCATAAATAAGCTATTGATTAATTCGGCAGCAGCTTGTTTCCCAAAATCTTAAAATGGGATTCACAAATCATCCAAAGTGCAAACTGTAGAATGTGTGTCTTGTCATATGAAAGTTTGACTAAAAAAGCTTGTTCTCAAATTCAACATGTACAAAACAGCTCTGCATTTGATTGTTTAATATCATGTTTAAATTTGCGAATTGCTAATTTTCTGTTGCAAAATTTATCTAGATATTTGTCAAATTAGACATCTTAATTTTTTTCTAATTTTATCAGTCTGGCGTTTGTGGTCATTGATAACTCATCTTTTAGTCAGTTCATTAAAAAATGTAAAATTTCATAAAAATTAATCCGCGTTTCCTTGTTCGGTAATGTTACATTTGTTATGTAAGTGGTGTAACACTGCTTTTACTAAATACTCTAGTTTTCCACGATCTCAATTTTATATAGAAGAGGATTTTAAAAAAAAAACTAACTCGTCAAAATTATTTTTATTTAAATCTATTAGCAGATTCTTGGTTTATATATATTTTATATCTGATATGCGCTTGTTCCTTTAGTTTTTGATAATTTTGCTCTTTTTCTGTACATTACAGGCTCATATACAGACCAAATTAATGACGACACAATATCGACATTAAAAATTTCAACAGCAACAAACATTTAAATTCATAGCCTTTAAATTTAAAACTAAGATGTGAGTTCGAGCAGTCTTATGCCTGTTTGTTTGAGCTGACTTTCTTTGTTCTGGAGTTGGTAGATATTTTTGTGGTTAAAAAAAAAACAAACCGCACGTTGAGTGACGCAGTGACGCAAGCCAACCAGCTGCCGATACGTCATTTCCAGGCGACCGCAGAATCCAGCTTCGCGCGCGCCGAGCAGTTGAAGGTTTTTCTTACTTTTCTGAAAACAAACGTTTCCCAAAACTGCGAGAAATCTTTGTTCGCGATGGTATGTTACACATTTCAACTATTTATTCGCTCTTACGGGAAGCTGTATGCGCGAACAAAGCGGTTAAATAATGAGAAAATAATCCTGTTAAATCTGCTCGCTGCTGTTGAAACGCAAGTGCGCACTACTGGCTGTTAGCTGCTGCTAAAGAGGATAAACTTGTCAACCATTTATTTGAAGTTAGTGAGGAAAGATTTAGCGAGGAGCACGGAGTGATCATCCTTTGTTATACTGTAGCAGCTGACATTTTTCTGCTGCTCAGTTAACAAAGTTGAGATGATGCTTCTTTTCTGTGTAATTGAAGTCAGAGGCAGAGGCGCCTCCAGAAATGTTTCATGATGGTGGAAAGATGGAGCCACTGAAAATCATAGGGTGGAAAACCAAAAGTCATGCCTGAATTTCAAGAATTTTGTTATGCTGTAGCAGTATGGAGGCTAGTTGAGAAGTATGTTTGTATGAGAATTAAGAAGTCACACATTTGGTCTGTTATTTCAAAGTCAATGTTACTAATTATATGATGTCTACAAATGAACACAGGTGCAGTCAATATTTTGGTTATGTGAGTGACCACGGACTGGAATTTCAAGGGAAAATGTTCACCTAATAGGCAGCACATCTGTAGGTTTTTTTTTGTGGGTGATTACAATATTGAAAATTCTGTCCATTTGTGATTATAATTTACCAAACTACAGCCAGTTATGATACAATGGAATGTGTTTTTTTTTGTTACCAGGCTACCCTATGCTGTCTTTTGGTTTAATGTTTAGAGAGGTCATGATCTACAATACATCCATACATGTAATGTCACTACAAATATTTTGCGGTGACAGAGTCTCCCAGTGAAATAATTGATATGATGGAAAAAAACTATCGACTTTAGTAAATGGATCAGTCTTTCACAGTAAAATATTAGTGACCCGTGATGGAACTCAGGATTCAGTTGTGTGAACTGATGATTTCATAGTAGCTGTGTCATGGTATAGTGTATAGAGACATGGATCTTGTTGCTCTCTGGTGCTGCAGGTGGTTAGTATACTCAGAGGAAAGACTCCTACCAACATCTGGAAGCAACAAACTAAACTTAAGCTCATGTTAACTGTTAACTAAACGCACAAACTGCCTGGTAGTTGTTACTATTACAGTCATCAATTCTGATCTCATTTGCACTCAGACACTGGAATGTATTTACTGAAATCTGTACATCAGAATTTCAGTGATTGGACTTGACATATCAGATCTGGGGTGGCTGTAGCCCCCTTGTCCCCCACTTTGGCGGCGCCTCTGATCAGAGAATGAAATGTTAGAACTGTAAAAGCACCAACTTGCATTCAGTTTGTGAACAATAGTTCACAGCTGCAGTTTGTGTGCAGGGAAAGCAGCTTCTTGTCACAATTTTGCATTTAACTTACATATATCTGTGTGTGCACAGGACATCAGGCGGTTCTTTGTACCGACATTAGCCAAACCTGCGGTGCAGAAACCAGCCTCAAATGGAAACATCAAACCAGATGAGAAGAAGAAGAAGAATCCTCTGTCTTCAGATGAAGAGGTGAAAAAGAAAAAGAAAGAGACCACAAAGGCAAGGAAATTAGGTTATCTCCTGACCTCCTCCTTTACTGAGTCCTTTGTTCCTCCTCACATTGTTCACCTGGGTATATTTTTTTTATTGTTTAGGTCAACAGCTCAAAAACAGAAGAGCAAAGCAAAGATAGTGAGAAAAAACGAAAGAAGCATGCAGTCAGAGTATCAGGTAAGTAGAAATGTGTACCGTACTATTATGATTTCCCTGTACCATTATGTCTCTTTGTTTTGCTGTTACTACATTCAAGTGAAACCATTGTTTTTTTTTAATAAACTATTATTCAGGCATTCTTTAAGATATACAGTGCGCTGTTTAAGAATGGCTGTTTTTAAGGTATGTCTGGGCTCATAATCAGACTGAATTGCTGTTTCATTTCTTTACCACTGAGATGTTTGAGTGAACTCGGACGTCTTTAGAATCCTAACAGATTTAAATTGTTTAAAGTCTAGCATTTCTTTTTTTTTAAATCCAAATAAAAATGAAAATGTGGTACAGGCTAGCTAATTTTGTATGGCATGAAAATGTAAATGTTTGAGTGTGAAAATGTTAAATAACTGATATTAACACGAACAAATACAAAATTAGTAAGAATGTGACAATCTTTGTGTAAATTGGAGGATAGACTTGCAACTTTGAAAATAAGAGTTTTTGAGGATCCTTGAAATACCTTAAAAACCCCTGAAGAGAGGTTAAATAACCTTTGACATGACCAGGAATTCATTTTTTTTTAGAAGAAACAGATTCTTGAAATACTGTTTAGAGGCACATGGGGGGCATTTTTTCAGTAGCTGTTTCTCTTCGTGTTTCTTTTTGTTCAGACTCAGATGACGAGGAGCCTGTGAGGAAGTCAAAGAAATCCCCCAAAGACAAACCGAAGACCAGCAAGGCAGAGCCGCCTCCTAAAAAAGATCCTGTGCAGTATGTCTCTGAAACAGGTGATGATTTATTGTCATCATGCCAACATTCATGCCTGAGCTGTGATTAATTACCTTAGTAGTGAAGTTTTCCAGTGTTTTGTTAATTTTAGAAAGGTCTGTTTTAACTGGATTTTTCCGTATTTGTTTGTAGACTCGGACAGCGACAACTTCCAGTCACTGAAGACGGTCTCCAAATCCAAGCAGAACAGCACTGCCAAGAGGACGAAGCCAGAGGCCGAGAGTGCTCGTCCAGTAGCCAAAGAAGTAAAGTCTCCTGTCAAATCGTCCTTCACGCAGGGAAAAACTCCTCCTGGGCCTGTAACCCCTAAGTCAACCCCACCTCCTCAGCCCAAACAGACCCCCACCTCGGTGCTCGACTACTTCGGCAGTGGGACTATTCAACGCTCGGACAAGAAACTGGTAGCCAGCACCAAACGAAAGGCTGTGAGTAGTGATGATTACTTCTCCTAAGGCTGTCAGACCGTGAAATTATAGCTGACAATTAACGGTCCTGGAAATATTGATCTAACAATCTTTTTTTTATTCCTTTAATGCCTGTTAGTTTTAGATGAATACTATTGCCATGTTTGACTACCACCTGTTTTTGCTGCAGAAAAACAGGTCTTCTTTTTGATTTGGCTTAAAACCAAACTGTGACCGCAGCTGTTTGACTTTGCAACTAAATCCACAACAAAACTGCCAATAGATGTTCACTGAAATGCAACTGAATCTTAGAAGTTAGACAAACATCATACATTACCTCAAGATGATAATTTATTACCATTAAACCATAATAGATGAAGGGGAATTGGAAGTAACGATTGAAATATGACATTTCTAACATTTACCTCCAGTTATTCTAACGATCAAAGCAAACGATTGTGACGATTATGTAATAGTCATGACAGGCCTCGTCTTCTTCTCTTCAAGATCCTTTCTGAGTATTACCACTTAACTCTTTACCCTTCAGTCTTAGCTCATTCTATCCGGCCAGATAAACATTTCTTTCACAGCAAACTAACTTTGTGAAAACTCATCTACTCCTCAGCCAACTCAAGACACAGATGACCTGATAAGTGACGAGGAAATTGCCAGACAGCTGCAGATGGAAGAGGACATGGAGGTAGGCTGATGGTCAGCTGCTTGTCAAGTAACTGGAGCTGAAATAAGCAGTAGATAGAAAGTTATGTTTGTAGGATATTTAATTGTAGGTCTGTATGTAGTAATGTTTTAGAAACAGATCAGTTGATTTTAAAACTGCTTTGCCCAGTGTGACTGTCTATAGATTATCAGGACTAGTGAAGCCATTTGATGATTTAAATTTTTTTAACTTTGTTTTCAAACCTAAACCAAAAATACCAAGAATTCTTTCAAGAAGTCCTAAATTTCAAAGTGACAAGTCCTTGTTTGGAATATTTTGAATACTTGAATGTGAAAACATCACAAATAATAAAGGTTGAAGGAGTTTTAAATGCCATGCAAAGGTTTCTGTGTTCATCTTTCTATTTTTTTTTCTCGCTCTGCCTTCACTCAGCTGGAAAAACAGGTCCATGAGGACGAGGAGTTTGCCCGAACACTGGCCATGCTGGACGAAGAGCCACAGGCGAAGAAGGTAATGAGCACTGTGATAAAAAGGCTTGTTCGCTTTTGATGGCAGGTTGTTAAATATAATGTTCTATGTGTCCTCATCCAGGCTCGTAAAGGATCTGATGAAAAACAAGGCCGAACCGCAACTCCCAAAAAGAGCAGTACAGACTCTGCTGCTGGCAGCACCAGCAGCCTGCCCAAGGCCAGTGGAAGCGTGTCAGAGGATGTGATCAGTCTGTCTCCCAAGAAGAACACAACCCCCGTCAAAACCAGCTCCAAACTGGCCATGATGAAGAAAAAGGACCAGGTGAAGGACAAAGGAACAACTAGCAAAACACCCACTTCGGCTATAAAAATGGAATTCTCTCCCAAAAAGGAGCCCCTTCCTTCATCGATATCAGAGAAGAAGTTCACACCCAAAGCAGGAACGACACCCACCGCACTTAAAACGTCTCCCAAGAAACCTGAGGTAAGCCACGCAGATGTCTTATCAGGTCATAATGAACATAATCTGTCAATAAATAACCTTATTTGATCTGAAAAGAGCTGCAAAGAAACACAAGCAAGAAGTGAATAAAAGCACAGTTAATTGTCCATATCTGTCTCTAACTCAGAGCACAAGTACGAGTCCCGATGACGCAGAGAAAAAGAAGATCAACACTTCAGCTTACAGGAACTACCTCAACAGAGACGGACCACGAGCTCTGGGCTCCAAGGAGGTTCCACAGGTAAACTTTACTGTCTATCATCTGCAGCTGTGGTGATAGAAAAGTCATCGTTTATCTTCTCTTTAGCATTTCTGATGATCATGTTGTGGGGTGTTTTTTAGGGAGCAGAAAACTGTTTGGAGGGCTGTGTGTTTGTGCTGACGGGCGTCATGGAATCAATGGAGAGAGATGATGCCAAAGCGCTCATTGAGCGTTACGGAGGAAAAGTGACGGGCAACGTCAGCAAGAAAACCACCTACCTGGTGCAGGGCAGAGACAGCGGAGTCTCCAAGCTCGAGAAGGTGACCAATCTGACATCCTTTAGAAACGGAGCTAGGGAAGCATTATGCTGACTGGCATGACTTCTTAGATGCAGAAAAAAGTATTAGCCTTAATGTATTGGCTGAATTATATTTTTGTATCTAATAATTTATGTAGCATGAACAGTTTTTGAGTTTTACATGAGTAAATAAAGGCACACAATACTAAAAGTAGCAACAGTCACACTTAATACGCATTTTCCTTTTTTATGCCTTTCTCCTTCCTTCTTTTCTTCATCGTCCTGTCACACAACGTGCTTTTATAGTTAAGTTTCATCGTCTTGTTTCTTGCACTGCTCAGGCGGAGAGTTTTGGCACCAAGATCTTGGATGAAGATGGTCTGTTAGAGCTGATCAGAACCAAACCAGGGAAGAAGTCAAAGTACGAGATCGCTGCAGAAGCTGAGGTCTGTACTCACATGTGTCCCAGTGCAGTTTACAAAGTATGTCATGTTTTAGAGGCAAAATTTGAACCTAGAAGACACAAAAACACAAGTAGCATTCCTTTTTGCTGGTATATAAAGATAGTTTTTGTTTTGTTTGCAGTGGTGTTGCAGAATAATGAACAAGCTGACCTGTAACAGAGCCATTTGCTTGAATGTTTCTAAGATGTTTGAAATAATAAAACCAACATGCTAATTAGCTATCTAGCTTGCAAAATTATATTAGCAGATAATTTTCCTCCTCGTGAGGGCTCCTCATTTAGAGTGCCAAGGCTGATGCGGACAATGTCTTTCTGCTAGGATGAAGCTTTGGAATTTCATTTCTTCTTTTTTTACGACTATTTAAGAGACTGAACTAGCAAACCATTTTGCTTTGAAAAGCAAAAGGTAAAATGATGAATCTGTTGTCAGAACTTCATTACCGTTCATTTCATCCATCATCTATACACAGCTTAATCCTAATTAGGGTCGCGGGCGGGCTGGAATTTATCCCAGCCGACTTAAGGAGAAGGCAGGGGACACCATGGACAGGTCACCTGTCTATCACAGGGCTACACATAGAGACAAACAATCCACTCGCATTCACACCTGGGGACAATTTAGAATCACAAATTAACCTCAGCATGTTTTTGGACTGTGGGAGGAAGCCGGTGAAAACTGACGCTGCACAGGTAGAACATGCTCATTGTATCCAGTGCATGTGATTTATTAATTCATTAGAGAGGGGACGGGCCGATGGGAGCACCTCCCTGCTCCGACACCACTAACCAACACATGCACCCATGTACATGAGCAGTTTAACAAAGTGGATGTATTTTGGTCATTTTGCACCTGTATATACTATTGACTGTAGCTGTATTAATGCTACTTGACTAAACAACATCACCACGGTCCATATACACTACCATTCAAAAGTCTGGGGTCACCCAGACAATTTCATGTTTTCCACGAAAACTCACACTTTTATTCATGTGCTAACATAACTGCACAAAGGTTTTCTAATCATCAGTCAGCCTTTCAACACCGTTAGCTAACACAATGTAGCATTAGAACACAGGAGGTGATGGTTGCTGGAAATGTTCCTCTGTACCCCTATGGAGATATTTCATTAAAAATCAGCTGTTTCCAGCTTTAATAGTCATTTACCACATTAACAATGTCTAGACTGTATTTCTGATTAATTTAATGTCATTTTCAGTTAAATAAAACTGCTTTCTTTCAAAAAAAAGACATTTCTAAGTGACCCCAAACTTTTGACTAGTAGTACATGTTATAGACTTTTTGAATACGGAGGAAGCCCGGAGAACCCGGAGAAAACCCACACATGCACAGGGAGAACATGCAAACTCCGCACAGAAAGATCCCGGGAAGGCCGGGACGCAAAACGGGGATCTTGTAGCTGCAAGGAAAAAGTGCTAACCATCATGCAACTGTGCAGCCCCTGTTCATTTCATGTAAAGATGAATATTATGTTTTATTTCCTTCAATTAGAGCAAAGCCTCAAAGACCAAGACTCCCCCGAGCCAGACTTCAAAGAGCACCCCCAAAGCCCAGAAGATCTCTCCCTCCAAGGGCAACTCCAGGTCCCCTCACACCCCGAGCCCCTCAAAGACCAGCCTGGCACAAGGTCACGGTGCCAGGACTCAAGACAGCAGCACCACACCTGGAAGAGGCTCCGGTCACACAGCCCGGAGGGAGCTGGGCCTTTCCTCCTCTTCTCCTTCTTCTTCAGCCCCAGGACCATCATCTTCGTCAACGACAGGAGAGGGCGGCAGTTTGCTGTGGGTGGACAAGTACCGTCCACGCTCTCTGAAGACTGTGATCGGCCAGCAGGGCGATCAGAGCTGCGCCAACAAGCTGCTTCGCTGGCTGCAGAACTGGCACAGGCACCACGGTGGGGAGGCGGGAAAGCCAGCAGGTAGCGGAAAGCTCAGCCCCTTTAGTTTCACTGAATGTTTTGCAGACGTATGTGTGCTGAAGACCGTGTGTTTTGTCCAGTGGCACGGTTTACTAAGTTCGGAGGAGGGAAAGATGACGGATCAGGACACAAAGCTGCTCTGCTGTCTGGACCTCCAGGAGTGGGGAAGACCACCACAGCTGCACTGGTCTGTGAGGTCAGTCTGAAAACACACACTCATACATATTTCAGGCAGAATTCGGGGCAGTATTTTCTGTGTATTTAGCGCCATCGCTCCCAGCTGGGATGAATACTCTTACACTTGAACATTTGGCTCTAATGTCCTTCTGATTCTAGGAGTTGGGATTCAGCTACGTGGAGATGAACGCCAGCTGTACTCGCAGCAAAAACAGCCTGAAGGAAGTTGTTGCAGAGTCACTGAACAATACCAGCATTGAGAACTTCTACAAAGGTGATCCCTCTTTGATTTTTCTGTGTCTTGCTGTTTCTGTTTGTTACTTGCTTGCACATAATACATCAACTCTGTAGACACTAGTGAATAAAAATGACAAGATACAATGTCAAAACACAGTGTTATGAATGGGAAGGATGCAGCAAAGAAAGTCTTGCGAACAAATGTAGCTTGTTATATTTGGAGTGCCTTGTCTCTGTGATGCAATGTTTGATTGTTAAAGTAGACAGATATCTCAACACTTCAGCAAGACTTCTTTAGCCTTAGACACCCATGCTTTGAGATGATTTAAAGTTAAAAGTCACTTCTCAAAGTTGGAGCACATACAGGACCGACTGAATCGTTGTTTAACAAAAATAAGTTCACTCAAATGGCTCTAACATTTGGAATGACGCCTCAAGGTACCTAAATTATTGTGCATATCAGAATCACTTTTTGGTTTTTAAACCTGCTGATGAGGAGTAATTATGCATGTATTGACTGTGTTCTGTAGGCACGTCTCAGACAGTGAGCAGTAAACACGTCCTGATCATGGATGAGATTGATGGCATGGCGGGTAATGAGGACCGTGGAGGAATCCAGGTAAACAAACACATTTCTTTTAGAGCCTGACCATATTGTCATATTCTGAAGATGTTCCAGGACTGTTTGGCCTAGTAGAATGGAAACAGGGAAGTTCAGGGGAAAAATAACTGATTCATAGGTTCCATACTTGGATTGTTCTGAACCTTCTGAAGAAAAAACATGTGTGATATCAGACTGTATACTGCTCTTAGACCAAAAAGCAGCTCAGGCAGATATTCAGGCTTCTCCAGCTGACCTTTTGATTCAGTAGTTATTGCCTCATCTGTCATGTTTATTTAAATACCTGCCTTTGACCTTTTGTAGGAGATGATTGGCCTCATCAAAAATTCAAAGATTCCCATCATCTGCATGTGCAACGACCGAAACCACCAGAAGATCAGGTCATTGGCAAACTACTGCTTCGATCTGCGCTTCCAGAGACCGCGGGTGGAACAGATCAAGGTACGAACATCAGTGACATGCAGCATAGCCAGCTGTGTCAAAGTGATCAGACTTGATGAAATAATAGATCATGACAAACATGCAATTTTAAAAATGCTCCTTTTGATAATTATTTAATGTTCTGCTGTTTGTCTACATAAATGAAGATCTCACAGCCAATCAGATTAAGGAGTGATTTTACAAAACACACACTGGAGGCTGCTTTATATCACACAACAATCCACATTAACTTTCCTGATCACTTCTTCTTTGTTCTGTTCTTGTTTGACTTTTAAACATAAACACATGTTGTCCTGCACCTTAGCTTGTTGAACGGGATGCTTCTAAGCACACTGAATGTAACCAGCTGGGTGCTTGTGAAGTTCCTACTGTTCAGTTGTACTAACAGCATGCTGCCATGTTCATGACCTGTGTACAGGAGAGGTTTGTGTCTCATTATGGTGTAACTGCACCAGGCTGCTAGCCACAGACACGACACACAACTCCAGCAAAGGATTCTTTCTGATGTTTCTCCAAAAACTTCTCTCATTTTTTAATTGTAAGAAGCTGTTAGACTCATATTGTCAGGATTCCCCTCAATGTAGGCACTTTTGCTCAGCAGCAATTCAACTGTAACCGCTGTTTGTCTGTTATCTACCTTACAATGACATATTTGATTGGAAGCTTTTAAATGTAAATATTTAATTTTTGTTCTCTCTCATTTGTTTTTGTTTTATTTTCCAGGGAGCCATGATGTCCATTGCTTTCAAGGAGGGAATCAAGATCCCGCCACCAGCTCTGAACGAAATTATTTTGGCCTCCAATCAGGATGTTCGTCAGGTAAACACAGATTAAAACTCTCCTGTATTGTTAATCAGGCCAACAAAATAATTGGTTCACCACACTCATGTCTCTGAACTGTATAACTGCTCTGTGATCAGGAAAGCCACCCTGATCACACAGGACCCCTCTCAGTCGCACTGACCCACAAAAACATCTATTAAAAAAAACCATTTTTTCCCACTGCAGTAACCACCCTGAACAAAATGAAATAAGACTCTGAACAGTACATATAATTTTTTTTATCAGCTGCTGTATCTTTTTAACATTTCCTTTGGACGTCTGAACTTTGTGAGCTTGTGTCTTAAGTGTGTTTTGATATGTGTTGTGTTTTATTGTTGAATTTCTGTCACCGTTTGGGGCAGACAATAAAGTCTATCTATCTATCGATCCATTGAAGTCAAAGAAGTAAACTGTTGATCATGGCTTTATATTCCACCCTCCCGTCCACCCTGTTTCCTTCCTCACTGCGCTGCCTTTTTTCTCTCCAGGTGATCCACAACCTGAGCATGTGGTCGGCCAAAGACAAGGTGATGACGTACGACCAGTGCAGGTCTGATGCGGCCAGCGCCCGCAAGGACATGAAGCTGGGACCGTTTGACGTGTGCAGGAAGGTGTTCAGCTCCAGGGAAGAGACGGCCCGCATGAGCCTCATCGACAAGTCCGACCTCTTTTTCCACGACTACTCACTGGCACCACTGTTCATCCAGGAGAACTACCCATATGTTCGACCAGCTGCTGCCGGGTGAGAGAAGCTCGCTGTTCCGCCTCGTGACTATCGCTCAAGAGTATCGGCAAGAGAACAAATAAGTACATCTCCCAAAATGTCCAACTGATGTTCTATATGGTCTTGCTTGTGTGTTTTTTTTCTCACAGTGGTGATATGAAGGCCCACCTGGTGTTGCTCAGTAAGACAGCAGACTCCATCTCTGACGGCGATCTGGTGGACAGACGGATCCGCTCAGGGCAAAACTGGTCACTGCTGCCCACCCAGGTAAGACACACACACACAATACACAAAACAAAGTGGATTTTGTACAACCGTCCTCTGATGTAAGCATTGATTTACAGTGTGAGGTACATGTGCTGATGATGCAGTACTACCACTTCAAAATGCTTTCAAACAGGCTAGTTCAGGCTAAAACCTAATATACTCTGACACACATTCTCATGGGGCAGGGAGGTTTATAAGCGTGTTTTTCTGTGTGTTTGTAGGCTATCTATGCCAGTGTGTTACCAGGCGAGCTCATGAGAGGCTACATGGCTCAGTTTCCAGTCTTCCCCAGCTGGCTCGGGAAAAACTCCTCCACCAGTAAGCATTCCCGCATCGTACAGGAGCTGGCCTCACACATGAGCTTAAAGTGAGTTTTTTTATTACCTATTTACACATTTACAAACACAAACTCTCCCTTGAGAATCGGACTGTTTTATTTTTTTGTCTCCTGCAGGACGCTGAGCAGCAGACAGGCGGTGAACCTGGACTACCTGCACTACCTGCGACAGGCGCTTCTAAGTCCACTACAGAAACACGGAGTGGAGGGAGCCAGTCAGGCTGTGCAGCTGCTGGACGATTACCA
Source organism: Amphiprion ocellaris (assembly GCF_022539595.1). Classification (NCBI taxonomy): domain Eukaryota; kingdom Metazoa; phylum Chordata; class Actinopteri; family Pomacentridae; genus Amphiprion; species Amphiprion ocellaris. The sequence continues at coordinate 15,944,438 of NC_072769.1, read as the reverse complement.
GCTCATCAAGGAGGACGTGGACAGCATCATGGAGATCAGCGTCTGGGACAAGCAGCCCGACCCTTACTCCAAACTGGACTCCAAGGTCAGCAGGAGGCAGGAGGGTGTCGTTTTGTTTGTGGGTTTGATTGGAAGAAGTGGTTGCAAGGGACATTTAAGGAAATCTACCACTGCTACTTTAGGCAGTTGCAGCTGGCTGACAGCACTTAACACCATTTGTTAGCATCAATATGTTTTATGTATTTACTCACTTACACCTACAAGTGTTGAGTGCACACATTGTTTAATGAATTTAATTTATTGAATCTTTTTTGGCAATGAACGAGATATCACAACAAGCTGTAAATGCAACACTGACATGTTAATTGCCTCTTAGCTCAATATGGTTATCTTTCTGTACGCCCGATTCAAAGGCTTAATTGTCATATGCAGCAATACACAAGTTATCATACTGACATCCTTAGTTTGTTTTGTCTCTAGCTAGTGCCAGGATTAATCTATTTACAGAATATTTTAAATCAGAGACGCTCGTTACTCGCGTCTTCTCATATATACTAAGGTAACAAATATGAATACACAAGAACAGTGCAAAAATGTATGTACAGAAAAACAGTATAAACAAGAAAAGCACTCAGAGAACGCAGTACTCCGCCAAGGCAGTTCATTCCCCCATATGGCATTGTCAGAAATGAAACATGTTGTTGTAGAAATGCAGCATTTTTTATTATTTATTGATGATCAGAAATCACAGCAACATAGAATGTGGACATTTAATACAGATGTAGCCACAAACAAAACAACCTTGCACTGAGCACGGACATGTGTTATGCATGTGTACGTTATACATGGATACCGGATCACATGACCTAAATATGTAGCAGGTGGCGGGAATTGATGGGACTCAGAAACACCTCCACAATTTAATTAATTGTTCCTTCTATCGTTTCCAACCAATAAGTCCTGATAAGCCCGCAGCAGTGGATTTGTAGTAGAATCTCAATCATGTGATCGTCAGCAGGAAGCTGATGTAGAGTTCACTGGTTGTCATAGTTACAGTGACGCTGTACTACCATCTATCTATCATCACTCGCAATGATACGGAAATCCTTAACAAATCCGTGGATCCAGTCTATAAGCTGCATCACTGCCAAAATCTAATGAGGTGATCCTTGTGTCATTTCTGACCTTCCCTGAAAATTTCATCCAAATCTGTTCGTCCGTTTTTGAGTAATGTTGCCAACAGACAGAATAACAGACGGACAGACAAACATCTGAACTCCGCCGCATTCCTTGGTGGAGTAAATATCCACAGAAATATATAAAGAAAGTTAAATATAGAAAGGAAGCAGAAGAAGTGGTGTAAGGAAAAAGCATGTGCTGTGTTTATGGGACGTAGTAATGATGAATGCTAATCTAATGTTCAGTCTCCTTTTAGCTCTGTTTTCCTGAGGGACATATGTGGCTCTTTAATAACTAAATGCTTCAGTTTGTTCACTGGCCAGCTGCTAACTTTGTCATTTGATACTGGGCAGATGGCAGACAGTATTTTTTTAATGCCTGTTACTGATGACAGCAGTAATGCAGAGATGGGAAAGAAGCTAAAGTCTGCAGAGCTTCAGAGTAAAGTGATAGCTCTCTGCCACACTTGTAGTCATGTGAACCACCGTTAATATAAACAAACTGAGTATGGCAGCTTAATTACTTTTGGTTTGTTGTCGTATTGACATCCAAACATAGTGAGTTTTGACACCTGTGCTGTCGGTCTCTTTCCAGGTGAAGGCGGCTTTCACGCGGACGTACAACAAAGAGGTTCACTTGACGCCGTACTCGCTGCAAGCTGTGAAGAAAGGCCGTCGAGGTGGCGGGGGAGAGTCAGAGTTAGGAGGAGAGGACATGGGCCACGATGTCCAAGAATCTGAGGACGAAGGGGAAGGCCTCAAAACTGATGCTATGATCAAAGTAAGGGAGTTTAAACTGTGATAACGTGCAAACAGGTTTCATCCATGCTAAGAATGTTGTCAACATGTTCTCTGTTTATTTCTCACATCTCCACGTCCCACATGTTCCTCTGCAGCAAAAGAAGGCCAAAACCACAAAGGAGTCAAATAAGGAAAAGAAAGAAGATTCTGGGAAGGGGAAAGGAAAGGGCAAAGGGAAAGGCAAAGTGAAGAAATGATCGATTACCCGATGAGGAAAACAAACTGTTGCAATTCTCTCTGCACTTACATCAGAAAGTAGTGAAACCAGTCTTAATCTCAGCAGGTAACTCATCTAAACACTCAACTAACACTGATTTAGAAGCATCTGTTTTGTTGGGTTTTTTAAATTAACCTTCTGTCACATCTCCATACTGAACAAATGATGCATATTATCAGATAGTTGTGCCTGCCATCATGTCTGTCCGCTGTTGTACGACGTCTTATCAGGAGTATCGTTCATTCAGTTTGTGGTCCACATGTTGAGGATGTAAATAATGTGACTGACTTAGAAGACTGGTAACTCTTTGCTACAATACAGAAATGCCTTTTGCTTTCACTCTACGGTTAGCACAGATTATCATTTCCTGTAAATTGCAATTTTGTAAAACGTTTCATGAGGATTAATAGAGAAATACATTGCTCATGACTGGTGGTTATTGTTTGTTTTTTTCCAAATGAAAAGAGAGCTTTACAAGAAAGTTATTTTCAGATTTTATTCATACTTGGCCTAAACGTAGACCATAAACGCTGATGACCAAATTTATTTATTTGATTGGGACAATGCACATTAATGATTGTCTATTTAGACAGCAATAGGCGTAAATGTGCCAGATGATAGTAACAATGCTAAGGTACATCCACAATCACCAGGCAGGGAAAAAAAAACATATCAGTGAAACATAGGACAATGGGTCATAATAAAAGCACATTACAAAAAGTACACAAAGAAGTTAAAAGTCAATGGTCACAGAGAAATGTTTGGTCCAATCACCACATTCAGCCACTGTAAAGGGCACTCATTGAAATAGTTAGAAATTCGAACTTTCAACCCTACAGTGTTATTGGAGGAAAGAAAACTTTTTCTACTTTTGTGACATTTCTCAAAATTTGAAATTTTCATGTTGAAATTCAAGGTCAGTGAAGTTACCATATATGGTTCCTTGCCCGTTAGTGGTAAAAAAAAAAAAAAAAACATTCCAAGAAATGTATATATCATCACTTAGCACAACTACTCAACCTAAAACGCGTGAGGTTCTTCAACTAACCGTAGTTAGTTTTGACGTTTCAACTGCAAATATGGAAGAGGACCGAGCCGCAAGTCTGTCTTTTTCCAACTTTGGAGAAAAGAGACAGTTTGATACGATGTATTGCTGTAACATAGAGTGATCTTCATTGGTTGGCCGGGTGAAAACCACATGCTTCTCAACCTCACTGAGAGGCGGGAGCAACGCCATATTTAATGTGTGCAGAAGTTACCAAATGTGATCACTTGCCCGATAAAGGGCTATGGTGAGTTTTGAAGGTTGGTAATGTGTGACGCTCCCTTGTAGAGAGTGGAAGACTGTTGCAGATCTTACTGGCCTTCACAGGAGGAGCATTTTGTCCGAAGGCTGTTTTTCTGGGACCTCACAGTCTCCTCTAGAGGAGGCCCTGATCCTGAGACCGCTTTTAAGAAAGTCAGACATGGGGGGTGGGGCGAGTCCACTTTGTACATCAAACAAGCAAATTTTCAAAATTCTCAAAGCTCAATAAGTTGTACTTCTAAGCTATTACAAACATATTTGTTTTCTATCGAAGACCTTTAACGATTGATTCTGTGATATTCAATTCAATTTTTCAATTTTATTTATATAGCGCCAATTACACTCAAATTGTCTCGAGACGCTTTATAGAACCCATATTGCATGTATTTACACCTGTCTGTGACCAACATGTTATACAGTCTTCAATGTGTGATAATATCATGTAATGTAGAAACATTCTAGCAGCACCAAGTGTTTCTAATTTGTCTAAAACTGTTCATTGTAATGACTCAAAAAAATGTGAAAAATTCAGTCACTGAAGACACGTTTCATACAAGAAAATCCAAATCATATTCAGCTTGATTATGTCCAGTGATCAGAACAGTAATGAAACATGCATTAAGGTATCAAGGTTCAGCAATTATTCTGCAGCTGTCCAGATTGCTAAACTTGCTCTTCGGTCAGTGCTACTCTTTGAGACAAAATGTTCAAATAAGGCTTTAAATTTCAAGAGTCAAAGTTCCTTCTTGACTCAGGAAACAGGAGTCGACAAAACGAGCTCATCTCAAAGTGAAGAGCATCTTTCAGCTGTATCACACCGTCTTCGTCAGCAGATGGAGTCTTCTGTTTGTCGTGGAAATGTTCTTTCAGTCTAACAAACTATTGACTCAACTTTAACATTAAAAACAGAACAACTGACATTTACAATTCCATGACGGCTGGGTGAATTTCAGAGTTTTGAGGAAGATGGTGGGATATTATCGAAAGCTCAGAGGAGGACGTTTGTCAATGATTGTAAAAATGATCTCAAATGATGCAGTAAATTGACGATACAGTTGCATAAAGCCGATTGATAAAATCCTGGAAAAGCTTTAGATGGTTAAAATGTAAGAATCAGAATCTTGAAACAAGTCAGAGAAACTTCTGTCAGTAATGAAAACTTTTTATAGTTCAGCAAAGTCTTGATGGACCTGAAGAAGAAATGGCTGATTTGTAGAAAAGACAAGAAATATTTAGACAAACCATTCAAATACCTGCATTCAGTCCAGTCAAAATTAAAAGACGATGGATCCAACTTGCTCATTTTCACACTGACTTAGGAGCTGAAACACGATAGTCACTGATTTGTTGATCATCAGAAAATTAATCAGCAACATTTTGACAGTTAATTGTTTTAAATCATTATTTAAGCATAGATGACAAAAAAATCAGTGATTTCAGCCACTAAACTTAGCATTAGCTTGTTTCCTTAGTTTTCTATCGTAATAAACTCAATATACTTTGGTTTAAAACTTTATTGTCCAAAATAAGGCATCTGTCCATGTGTCAGTTTAGGTTTTGGTAAATTATGCCATTTTCCACTATTTTGACACTGAATGACTACTTGATAAAAAATAGGATTATTCCATTAACCCTTTAAGACCCACCATTGTGCAAGTCCGCCAGGACATATTTTTACATTTTTACATGCTGTAGTGCCATTTTTTGGAGTATTTTTATTTGCTTTACATCAAAATAACCCTGATATCCCAAATTTTAATATGTATTGACTTATGTCTTAACTACTACAAAAAATTGCTTACAAGTGAAATAAACCTTTAAAAAAATGAAAATCATTTTTGTTTTTTTCACATATATTTCAAAATACAGAAATTGCACAGCTGTATCCCTCAAATTTGTAAATTAAAAAAAGTTGCACAATATCCTTTGGAACCACAGGAAATTTATTTGGAGTCTGTACATAATTTGCTTTTTGAGATATGGTCAATTTTGTAACCTGTAAAAAAAAAAAAAAAAAAAAAAAACTGCAAAATTTGCAGACAACATCAACATCAAAGAAAATTATTTACAATAGTGCAATCAAATTTCTAAGTGTGCCAGATACTTAGAACACATATTTTATGTACAAAACCATGGTCAGACCATAAAAAGTGCATTTGAAAATAAAAGAAAATCGTTTTTACTGAGTTGAATCAGAAACAGTATTTTGATTGTCTCCTGGTCCAAGTACTTGGACAGGTCTGATGGAGAAGGGCTGTCCACATATTCTGACAGAGGTGGCTGGACACCTGGCCTCCTTTTGGGCAGGAAATGTGGCAGAGAAGGTAAGCTGTCAGGTTCCTTCTCAGTTTTCCAGCCAGCTGTAGGGAGCGCCTCTGGCCTGGAGCGCTCGCTGGTGGAGCGGCTGCTGCAGCGTCTCCTGGCTGGAGGACGGTCTGTCCCTCTACCTCTCGCTGGATACCAGGACAGCAGGAGACCTCCATTCTCTCCTCTTCCTCCTCCTCCTCCTTCCCAATATTGTAAATGCTGCACACAGAAAAAGTTACGTGGTACGTTAGCTGTGCGCAGCACATGACTTGTAAAAATGATGCGTATTTTGCGCGGAATGCTTTCGGCGGCGTTCCATGTATATTATACTTTCTTTACTTTTCTCCAACTCAAAACAAACAACTTCTCATGAATACAGACTTACATGTCACTGGAATGATCAATTCCTTCGATAAGATCGGCTTCATCCGCGCTGGTGGCAGAATCCGGGCCAGACGAGTGGCTGGACTCTTCATCCGACTGCAGTTTGCTGGAGAGCTTTGCTCCAGATGTAAAATAGTTTGGGACGACCAGGTTTTCGCGGCTCCTCAACTAATATGTGGAAGTGTGTCAAAGGTGTGTGTGGTGGGTCCGTGTACGGATCTGGTAATTGGATTTTCCGTTCTGAAACGGGTATTGAAAAACAAAAAACGAGTGGTTATTTGATTTTCGTTTTAAAATACAAAAATTAAAATTGAAATACATGGCGTTTTAACTTTTCATGATCAAAAAGGGACATACTATTTTTTTAAAAAAATGCTTTGATTTTCGTTTTATATTTAGAATAACAAGAAAGTAAAATCAGTAAGACACAGAAACGAAAAAAGGTCAGTTTTTTCATTTTCTGAGACCGGAAGTGGTCATCAGCAAGTGTGGAGCGAAACAACAACAAGATTCTCAGAGGGCGGAGCCAGAGAGCAGTGATTGGTCAGACCATAGATACACATAGAAAGCAGCGCGCTAGTGTATCTGGTCTATGTATATCTATGGTCGGCACGTCTGGTAGCATCTCTGGCTGCTGTTGATCTTGTTTCTGGAGTAAAACACGGTAAGAAGATAAATACTTCTAACCAGTAGCGTTGTTTTGTTGTACGTTAAGTCAGCTACTTGTGAAGAGTTGTGTTTTGTCGTGTTTGAGCAGTTGGTCTGGACGCGTTAGCTAGCTAAGCGGCTAAGTTAGCTAGCGGGCTAATTAGCACAGGTGGCTAACTTACGGCTGAACACCTGTGTTAGTTGCTGCCTGTCCGTCATTATTAGAATGACCTTCTCAACCTGTATTTCTCTGCTGTGTATTTGAGCTTTTAAAAAGTTATTTTACTTTAAGGTTAACTGAAACCATTTGAGCTGCACTGAAGTTTAACATTCAGCTGCTTTGAATTAAACCGCTTAACTTAACATTGCGCAACATTACCTCTCTGAATCTCCATAATTCATTAAATTCCTTCTCTCTTCCACTGCTCAAGTTCAATCCAGTATATAAAATGACATTAATAGCGAATAAACTAACAACCAGCCATGTATTTATTTATTACTGCATGTATTTGTAGTAAAACATGAGTTGAGGCTGTGAGGTTGAACGTTTGAGAGTATATCAGTGTGTTTGTTTGTGGTCTTTCTGTTTCTAGGTGGAAGCTGAATTAGTGAGGATGACTCCTGCTCCTGTCATCTCTAAGCTCCTCACACATCTTTACCTGCACATGAGGAAAATCACTCCTGTAGAATGCAGGTATGTTTGTCATTATTATAAAAAGGTGTTGCCTGGTGACCTGTCAGAAACCCATTATACAGAGTCAGCCAAAATAATATTTACACACATCAGGAAAAGAAAAACTTGCATAAATATTTCAATACCAAATTTATTCAGACATCACGAGATTAATAAAAGTTATCTTTGGCCTCTACAATTACAAGAGGTGCTCAAAGTGGTGGCCACTGGCTTCCAGACATTTCTGTTGTGTTGTAGACGTCACTTGTTGATGCTCCATTCATGAGGGTAGCGCCATCTGTTGGGAAAACATCGTACAACAGGACACAGAGTTATCGTGATTTGATCAAACTTAGAAAGAGGAATCTGTATGTGTAGAAGTACTTATACATATGAAATATTTATAAAAGTTTTTCTTTTCCTGATATGTGTACATTATTTTGGCTGACTCTGAACTTAATGAGAACAAAACTGTCATTTAATTGTTGCTCTGAAAGCTTCTTTAGTGAAAACCAGCTGGTGTTCTGCTTTGAAACAAACTGCTGTTGAGGTCTGTGTTTTTAGGTTTAACCCCACAGTTTCTGAATGAACTGATAGTTTGTTTTTTTTCCTGATCAATGTGGACGTTATAATTGATGGTAACATTTACTGATCATATAATCAGCATGACAATATAACAGTATAACATTCTGACCACCTGACTAATACTGTGTTGGTCCCTTTATGCTGCTAAAACTCCTCTGACCCAGTGGTTCATCAGAACCTCTGGGGATGTCCTGTGGATTCTGTGGATCCTGTGGGTTGCAGGGTGGGTCCTACCTAGACCAGGCTGATCCTGGACCATCCCACAGATGCTCAATCAGATCTGGATGTGGGGAGTGTGGAACCCAGGTGAACAGCTTAGCTCTGTCGTGTTCCTCGGACCACTCCTGAGCAGTTTAGTTTGTCCTGCTGAGGGAGGCAGCTGGCATCAAGGACTGCTGTTGCCATGGAGACTAGGGGGTTGTTTGTCCTGCATTGTTTAGGTGGTGGTACATGTCAAACATCCACATGAATGTCAAGGTTTCCCAGCAGAACGTTGCATTAGAACAAGATGATGGATGTTGTTCTCTTCAGCTGTCAGTGGTCAGAATGTTGTGGCTGATTGGTGGATCTGTCTGCCTTTACTCTGACATCCAGAGTTATACAAAAGTGTAGTATGTGTGCAGTGCAGAAGAGATTTACTTTATTGTATGCATTTTCTTTTTTTTTAATGGAGAGCATTTTTTTTTATCCACCTGAAGAAGACCTAATCTTTCCCTTCAAAGGATAGTTAATGGTTACTACGGCTTCCATAGTGGTTCCATCAGAGAAAATCATATCCATATACAGATTTTTATTAATTCCAGGGCTGGTTCAGTAAAAATTATAATAATAACTACATCAGATAATTCTTGGTCGCAGTTGGAATTTTGCAGACTGAGAGATGGTTGAGAAGGTTTGCAGTTCTTGTTTTAGCAAAATATGTTATAATAGAAGATCTTTATTGTCATTGTACATGAAATTATCTGCAAACCAGCAAAGTGTATCAGTCTGAGGTATCTAAAAATAAATAAGTAAAGAAAAATGCTTCTAAAGCCAATAATAAACAGAATATGTTGAGGGAATATTCTAAAAAGGAAAGAAAAGCTCCATTCTCACTCCTCTCAGGATAAACTGTCATTAAAATTGACTTTAAATTTAGCTTCAACATGAGATAAAAACATTTACTTTCATTACTGATATTGTCAAGTTTTAATAAAGTTCATGCTACTTTTATAAAATGATGAAAGTGAATAAATTGTATTTCTGTGATCTGTGTTTGATTTCTGTCTTTTCTCCTGTCATCCAGATGTTCAGAGGGAGATGATGCCACATCTGGTCCAGCCGATGGAAGGTCTTGAAGTTCTCTGACTGGCCTCGACTGAAGATGGTCGTCTCACTGGATTTAAGGTTCAGATGCTCAGTAACAAACTCCACCAATGTGCCAACAGGGAAGCTTTAGGTTTATTAAATGTTGCTATGAAGGTTTCGCTGTTTTTCTTTGTGAATGCAATGAGCTCCAACTGAAACTTGAATTAGAACTTAGAAGTAAATTCTTCCATCTGAAAGGATTTAGTTGCATTAATAACCTCATAACATTCTAATTTTTATTCCAGTCTTGGTTGGAAATAGAATCTCTGTATTGATTCAGGTAAAAACTGAACTTCACAGCATGTTGGAGCAAAACAACCAGATGAAAACTGTGATGGTGTTGGATTGTCAGGCCGTAATGTTGCAGCCCAAAGCAGCTTTTCTAGCTCAGTTCATTCTGACATTCAGCTATGAATCAACACAGCAGATGGTGATCCATGCTGTGGAAGTCTCACATCTCCTGATTTAATGGAGCTGCTTTGCACTTTTTACACTGTTTATTCACCAACACTTTATTTAATAAAAGTCCCATCTAGTTTTTATGAGGAAAGTGATGTTTTAATTTCTCTGTGAATAACTGCAGTCTAATGCAACAGCTGGAGTTGTAACATCTGTCCTGATTAGGGTTGTCAAGGTTAACCGGTTTTACAATAACCACGATTATAAATAGATATTCGTCACATTTTTCACAACCACGATTATCCGTAGAAAAGCCTCGCGAGAGGTGCAATGCAAGAAGCGTGAGCTGCGCTGAGTGGAGAGTGGAGAGAGAGTGGCTCCTTGGCCTGTGCGCGCGCTCCTGTCTAATCGGCATCACTGCGCGCACACACACACACACACACAGAGAGAGAGAGAGAATTATATGATCAGTTATGACAGATTCTTTACTCGAAGTGTCCCTAATATTGTGGCCGCTGTGCGCAATGAGGTTGCCAAGATGGGACTGTCCGCCGCACGCGCGGTAACTGTCGGTTCCGAAGTCAGCGCCGGGCCGCCCCGAGGACCCCCCGCCCCCCGAGTTTCCTCCCGGAGCCAAAACAACCGGCGGGTCGGGAGCTCCGGTTCCCTCCTGCGCTCCCGTTCCCCACCCGCCGCGGCCCGCCGCCTTCCCCTCGCCTGCGGACGCAGGAAAGCAGCCCGGCTGCGACGGGCGGGGAACGGGAGCGCAGGAGGGAACCGGAGCCCCCGACCCGCCGGTTGTTTTGGCTCCGGAAGCCCGTGCCCTCCTCCGAAAATGCTGTCGGCCCGGTCCCCTCAGCAGGGAGTGTGGTCCGGGAAGCCCCGCTGCCCGCTGACAGTGGTAGTGGAGGAGACAGTAACCTCCAGGACAGGGAGGCTGTCTGTCTGCCTGGACCTCCTGTCAGACTCTAGAGTTTTCCCTGGGAAATGATCCGGGTGTTTTGATTAATTGTTGTAAAATTAGTGGTGAATTGTTTATATAAACGTTTTAATAAAAATAAATAAGACTCCCATTTATCCTTTTTTCTGTAGTTATATTGTCTAAAATTGTGGAGGATATTTAAAGCTTAAAATGAAGTGTTTTTAGAATCTTTAAATGTATTCTTTTTATGTCTTTTTGTTTTGTTTGATTTACAAAGTAAACACTACGTTAACAACCATACATTAAATTGCAACATTCCATAATACATAAAAGTCTCAAAGAGGCACTTCACTAGAACTTACTAGAATTTACTCACTAACTTTTGTTTTAATGATGGCAGCTAAAGAAGCCTTTAAGTTCCTCAAGTTAATGACTATTTTGTAATGCAATTTGCACTTTTATTTACTACAAAGACATGTTGGAACAATTTATTTTATTTTATAAGAACAGTAAATGTTTAAAAGTTTAAGTATTATTAAAGAGTTTATTTAAATACAAACACTGGGTTTTTTTCTTTCATAATGTCGATAATCGTGAATAATCGTAAAATCGCAATATTTCCTTCCACAATAATCGTGGCTCAAAAAATTGAAATCGTGACAACCCTAGTCCTGATATTGATCAGGAAGTATTGATCAGAATACTTATGGTTAGCAGTCATCCCTGAAGTTTTACATTAAAATTTTTACTTGTGTTGTGGACTTTGGTAAGAAGCAGAAACGGTAGCGTTGCCATGGATACATGAGTGTTAAATTCTGTCCATGTTTCCATTTTGGGAAATTCAGTCCAGTTCCAGAATGTGGAGGAATTTAGTCTCAATCACACTCAACAAATATTATCTGAAAGTCGGGTTATTGTTGTTTATTAGCACAATACAAAAAGATTAATGTTATAAATATTCCAGTTAAGACTCTAGAATATCATGATTTATGTAAATTTACCTCAATAATAGGAATGTTCAGGTTAAGATTGTGCAGTGATATTTATTATGTAAGTTTAGCTGATTAAAGTTTATGACTCTGCACTAAAACATTATTTAAATTAACATCATTATTATAATATTTAGGGTCAGACCCTACAGTATTGAGATTAAGAAATCAAATATTCTATAAAATGTAAATACACTGAACTCATTTGGATATATTTAAGTGAGACTCTACAATATTATTTGACACAAATCTATCTAAATCAAAATTTTAATAATTTTCATGCCAAACATTTACTGGACTGATTTAAATATTAAAATCACTCCTTTCTAATCCTCTGCTGTACATTCAAACCTGAGGCCTTAAATAGAAACACAAGTATCTGATTGAAGGAACTTCTGCAGAGTCCTGGTTCCAGAACATGATGATAGAATTATAGACAAACTTTAACAAAAGCTGCCTGAGAGTTTACAGGTTTTTATGTTGGATTTCTTCAGTAATTTAATGAGTTATCAGCAAAAATCAAGTGTTCATTTGATGAACTTCATTTCCTAAAACATCCAGAATTGGAGCTCATATCTTTGGCAGCTGTAAAGTTTCTGCTCCTTCAAAGTTCACAACACAATGGATGAATTCCTAAAAAACTCTCAATGCTGGAGAGCGTTTGTGATGCTGAAGCAGTGATCAGTTTTTCTGTTTCTTCTCTGGAGATGCACAATGAGGGACGTCTGCAGAGACTGAGAAAGAGTCTCACCACATCCTTACATGAGGAAAAAGACTTTATTGAAGACTACAATGAGAAAAACTATCAGACAGCTGCATTCAAGGTGAGCTCTGAACATTTGATCTGGAACAGGAATTCAATAACGGCAGCATGAGCTTCATTCCAGTCTGTAGCTGCTGAATTCATGGATGAATCATCTGGCACTAGAGAGGAAGACCATCAAACATCCACGTCAGCTGATGGAGGTCCAAGAGTCTCACCAAACAAACAACCTACAGAGTGAAGACCTCGAATCTGATTGGACGGCCTCCTATTCAGCCACGTGTCAACAAATGCCTCGAAGTTGATTTGTTTTCTAAAATAAATCTAGTTTGAGTCCTAATCTATGCCTGTGTTTGCTTCTTTACACCGCTGTTAACAGTTTAGGCTGTTAGATTGTTCCAGATAAGACAAGTACGAGATTCTTCAGAGCCGTTCTACCACGAGCCTGACAGGAAGAACTCCAACAGCTACTGAATGTTCCTGTGGTCCCCTCAAGGCTACAGGAGGAGTCCTACGAGGACGAGCCGGTCCACCTGATGGAGGCCAGTCGCTGCGGTTCAAAGCCAACACCGACTACGTGGACTTCTACTGGACCACACGGAGGCCTTCAAACCGGACCAACAAGTTCAGCGACTCCCCGACTCGTGGGTCTGAGGACGCCACCGAGCCTCGGTCCAGCCGGCCTCCTGTCTGTGGGTGTTTGAGTGCTGAGAGGTTTGTGGATGCATGTGAACGTGTCTGTGTTGAAACAGCAGCTTTTGACTCAGTAACGCCAGGAAAAACCAAGAGCTCCTTTATTTGTGACTTCCACTAAAAGAACTGAAGAAAATAAGTTTGCCAGGGTTCTGACTGATGACAGATTATTAAATAATGAAAATAATCATTTAAATATTCCTTTAAACAATCCTTTTAGGTCTACATTTCCTTTACACTGACTTCTCTCTTTTTTTGTCATTACCCCTTATTAATCCCACGAGGGGAAATTCTGATTTTCGCATATCTCCCCAACTGGGGGAGTCAGAGCGACGGGTCAGTCATGGTACAGCGCCCCTGGAGCAGGACGGGTTAAGGGCCTTGCTCAAGGGCCCAACAGTGGCCACATCGGGACTTGAACCTCTGACCTTCTGATCAATAGTCCAGAGACTTAACCGTTGCGCCACCACTGCCCCAAGCGAGCAGGAATTGAACCTGGGCCACTGCGTCGGGGACAAGCCCCTGTACATGGGTCCCCCGCTTAACGCGCTGAGCTATACGGGCGCCCCATTCTTGATATATGTACAAGTGTTTTGGGTGGAATATACCATTAAGCCTAATGTTCAAGGGTTTTTGTGGGAATATACCATTAAATCAACCTTTTAGGTAAATGTTGGGTAGAATATACCATCAGATAAACCTTTTAGGTCTACATTGGAAGATTTTAGAGTAGAATATTACTCCAAATCATCCTTTTGGTCTACATTTAAGGTGGAATACTCCTTTACACCAAGATTTTTTGGTCAAGGATTTTGGATGGAATACTCGGTGAAACCAACACTTTAGGTGCATGTCCAAGGATTTTTGGTGGAATGTTCCTTTAAAGTGGATGTTTGAGGACCTTGTAGGTGGAATACTTCCTGAAACAAACCTTTTAGGTCAACATTCAAAGATTTAAGGTGGAATATTCCTTTAAACCAACCTAAATGTCATGTTTTGATCATTATCAAGTGAGAAACCTCAATCCAGACTCCTCATAATGACGTTTGAGATTTATGCTGCTGTTATTTGTTTAGTCCAGACTAAATGACAGAAATCCACAACTGTAATTTTATTTCAGGACTCGGTTATTAAATGTCAAAACAATCCATGTGACTCTAAAAACTCAACAGCTTTACAAACTCTAAGATTAAACTCTCCACAAGGATCCAAAATAAGTTGGACTTCTACATGAGAGCTTTAATTATTCTTCATCTACTTCCTGAAAAGTTTGGTCAATAAAAAAGACAAAAACTAGTATTTTCAGCTGAACTAACGACAGACTTTGTGATTTTTCTGCTCACGTGTTGTTGTAAACATACACTTTCAAATAAATAGCCGTCTAACCCCCTGGAAACCAGCGTTTGTCCTGTTTTTGTGTTGCTCCTCGGCGACCCTAGACAGCCGGGTCCTAATGTTTTTTGAGCAACACACCATACTATGACGTTTTTACAATGAGGGTTCTACAATGAAACCAGTTTGACATGTTCAGGCGTTCTTTGTGTGAAAACTCAGAGATTTCAGGTATCAGAAGGTGGTTTTCAACTTTCTTTAACTTTCTGCCTCAACTTTAAATTTCCTTCACTAAGCCAGCCCTCTGGACTTCCAGTAAGCTGTGTTCCTATTGGCTGTCCAGGTGCCTGCTTGGTGTTATCAGGAACACCTGAGCAGCTCAGTGTCTTCCTGCTTTATTTAGCTGCAGACAAACATTTCCTCTGCTTCACCTGAACTGGGTTTGGCTCCATTGCTTTAGTTTGTTCTTTAGGCGTTGGCTTCCAGCTTCCAGCAGTAAAATCGTCTTTAATGTGTTTCTTGGTGTGTTTTAGGGCTTTGTACTGGATGGTTGTCTTGGTAAATGTGGTTCTTTAGCCACAGTTAGCACATGGTTCTAATGTGTGCAGTGATTAGTGGATTTGGTGCAGCTGAGTTGTGTCTTTATCTTGGCTGTAGTGAGTCTTTAGAGGTTTCTGGTCAGACACATTCTGTATTCTTGGTTGTCCAGAAGGTAAGAGTTCCTGTCCTGATTCTCTGTTCTCAGAGATTCTCTGGTAGGCTGCAGGAGACTTTAGCATTTGGGTTGTGCTAGTTTGGTTTTTGTATGGTTTCATTTGGACGACTATCTTGAGGCCCCTCCATGTGCTTTAGTGAGGTTTTCTGGAACAGTTCTACAAAGCAACCTGCAGCAGAAGAGACTTTGAGAGTTTTTAGGAAGTTCTGGAGACCAGACTTTAGAGTAGCAGAAACATTTGTCGGCAGTTTGAGCAGGAGAAGGTGAGCTTCAGAGTAGAAATGAGACGGAAACCTTCTTGACCCGTGTGGTGAGGTACTGTACCAAGAGTTTGAGCAGGTTGTGAAGAGTCTGTAGTTCTTTGGTCTGAAAGCACAAGAAGAGTCGACTCATTAAAGGAGAAAACGGGAGATATTGTTGGTTCTTCTGTCGCTCTGCAGTTTCCTTAGACTGAATATCAAGTTTATATTTTAAATGATTTCCCATGTGAGCCCAAGAAGACGTCAATAAACTCCCTCCATCCCCTGGACACAACATATTTTATTACGATGTTAAATATTTTTTTTAAAAATATGTTTTTGAGGTTTAATCATAGTTTTAGCATAGTTTTTTCTCTTTGCTTGTTTAGTTTTGTCATCTGTGTGAAAGGTGCTAAACAAATAAAGCTTATTGGTAAACTGAATAATTGACTAACTCATGATTGTGACAACAGAAATATTTTCATTGTGATTTAAGAGTTTGTTTCATTTTTAAGGTTGGGGTTAAAATCTTGACAGAAAAAAAAAATTAAAGAAATAAACTACATTTAAAAAAAAGCAATTAAATCAAAGGGAAAAAAAACATTTAATACAATAAAACTTTTAAAAAGAAAATTAAATATCAAATACAATTAAATGATATTAAACAGACAAAATATTTAATTAGATAATTAAACAGAAGATACAAAACATGTAATTATGAAATTAAAGTTTATTAAACAAAATATTAAACATTAAAGATCAAATATTTTAGATAATTAAACATTAAAAAATACAATTAAACAAGAAGAATATTAAACATTTAAAAAATACAAAACATTTAATTTGATTATTAAACCTTTAAAAAGATGAAACATTTAATTAAAAAAAATAAATGTTTAATTAGAAAATTAAATCTTAAAGACAATAAAACTTTAAATAGGAATTAAACAGAAAATACAATGAAGCATTTAAAAAGAAAATTAAACATTAAAAGGTGGTAAAACATTTAAAAAGAAAAACCTTAAAGATTTAATCGAAAAATTAAACATTGGGAAAGAAAAGGAAATTTTTCAAACAAGCCGAATAAACATTTGAAAAAACAAACATTAAAAAGACAAACCATTTGGAAATCAAATCAGACATTAGAAAAGAATAAAAGGTGAGAAACAAGCAAAACTAAACATTTAAGAAGAATCAAACTAAAGACAAAACATTTGAAAAGACACCAGTTAGACTTCAGAAGATCAAATTAAACAGAAGAGACAAAACGATCAAAAAGAGCAAAAACAGATAAAGGTCTTCAAGTGTTTTCTAGTCTGAAATGAAAACATCAAGTTGTTTCTTCGAACATTTCCTCTTTCTATGTTCTTGGTCTGATTGTGGACAGATTTACTAAGAACTCATTTAAGAAAACTGCTTTCCAGATAAAGTCTACTAGTAGTTGAAGGCATTGATCAAACTAATGTTACCTTCTGATCTCCACAAACTTTACTGTTCAGTGAAGAGAATCAAAGTTTGTTCAGGATTTTTAAAGAACCCACAGGTGAAGGTCTGAGAAGAACTCAGATGGATGGTCTAAATGTGAAATCAAGACCCATGGTCACAAGTTTTAAGGCTTCTGTTAACCAGAAAGTTCAACCTAACAGAGAAGTACTGAGAAACTTTTAAGATTTCATTCCTCAGACTGTCTAAAGTTTCAAACTAACAGAGCACTACTCAAGAAGTTTTAGGTTTTCAGCCCTCAGACTGTCTGAAGGTTCAAACTAACAGAGAACTACTCAGGAACTTAGAAGATATCAGTCCTTGGACTGTCTGAAAGTTCAATCTAACAGAGAACTACTGTGGGACTTAGAAAATTTCAGCCGTCAGACTGTGTGAAAGCTCAGGTCCTGAGGACTCAGGAGGTGTGGAGGCTTTGGAAAGTCTTGGAACTGAGGGTTCAACCCTCCAGCACAAAGGCTGAAGCCCAACCTCCTGAGAAAAACGGTCGAGACGAGACTCGAGTTAAAAAAAAAACTCGAAAATGACAAAAACTAGATGATAAATGCGCAAAAAAAAGAAAATTTAGTATCTGAGCGAGTAGCTCAGGGGGATAAGAGAGTGACTACAGAGTGGAAGGTCGCAGGTTCAAGACCCGCCACTGGCCCTTTTCTTTCTTTGTCTTTGGCAGGATTTTGATAAAACTTAAGAAGGGTCTGGTCTTGAACCAGCGACCTGCAGCTCCATAGGCAAATCCTTAACTCACTGAGCTACAGATCAGATAAAAAGAAATAATTTCGTCGTCCCTTTGACATCGTAGTTCCTGAAGTGACCACATGGGTGGAGCCAAGGCGGAGTCTGGGTGGAGCCGGGGCGGAGAGTAGGCGGGGAGGTGGGTGGCGGCCTCCCCCCTCTACTCCCCCACCTCCCCCCACCGCCCACCACACCTTCCCCCGCCCGACGAGTTCTTCGAGTCGCCACGAGTTCTTCGAGTCTCGACAGGTTTTCCCGAGTTTCTGGAGTTTCCACGAGGTCGGAGGCAGAACAAGTTTTCATGAAGAGGTGTTGAAGTCTGTCAGGATGGACTGACTTTTTACAGCGACTAGAAGGAAGACGACTAGAAGAGCAGGTCTTTAACCACCATCCATAAAATCCATGGAGTCGCTCCAGAGAAATCAAGGGAGGTCAACTTTTATCAACCTCCATCCAGATGTTCAACTTGATATCTTTACTTTGAGATTTTTAGCACCACAAACCTTTAGTATCACACTTTATTATCATTTATTAGGACTTTAATGGAATCCACCAGCAGATTTACTTTTTGTTGACAAACTTTATTCTTGTCGTTGTGGGACTGCGGTATTTAAAACTCTTCCTTCTATTTGACCTCATGTTTATTAGTTTTAGTTTAGAAAGTTATTTTAGTTGCCCATTAGTCTCTTAAAAACCAAATAATAAATTGGATTAGTCATATGTTAGATATGACAAAAAATATAAAAATAAAGTGTCTTGAGACAATTTGACCTGTAATTGGTGTTATATAAATAAAATTGAATTAAAATTGTATATATCTTGTAATGTTGGAGTAATTCAGCCATATATGTTGGAAAACACATTTTCTTTGTCCATTAATCTGTTGTTTTCTCCAGTAATTCATTTATTGTTTGGTTTATAAAATGTCAAACCCAAATATATTAAGTTTACTGTCATTAAAAACCAAAAAGATTTACATTCATGATGCAGGAATCAGGCAGTTTTTTACTTTTTATCTTAGTTTAGTCAGAAAGATAGTTGATAATGTGTGAATTGTTGCAGCTTGTGAGCCGTAGAAGGTTTTAATCTTTGGGGCCGAGTGTCAAAAAACATTTAGAAACCAACATCAACAAAACACTCAACAAAGATTTGAACATCATTTGCATGACAATGTCAAATTAAAGGACATTTATTTCCAACGTAAATGTGTGATATTCATCCTCTGGAGCTTTCTCTTCACATCGTCTTCCACCTGGACTGGTTTGGTCGGGAGCATGTGCAACAAACATTTGAAAAACTGCACTTTAACATCAATGAATGATACTGAAGTTTAATCTCTACATAAATGAGACTGAGTCTGGATGTGCTGCTCTGTCATTAACTCCTAAGTTTAGGGAAAGTTCAAACAAAAGAGGACAGTTCAGATAAGACTTGAGAATGAGCTTATTTTGAACAAACATCTCAGACTTTCTGAGCTTCAGCACCGATAGCAAGACATTTTAACAAGCAACTCAAGAGATCCAGAAGTTGGAGAGAGTTAGCTTTAGCTGAGCCAAAGAACATGTGGGACGCTAACCTAGCAAACATTTCAGACTTTTCTCTGTAAATTCTGAGAAATAATTTCCTATTTAATGACAGAGCTACACATCTTAACTCAGTCTCATTAAAACAGACTCTAATTCAGTGTCATCCATCCATATTAAAGTGCAGTTACCCAAAATGTTTGTTGCATGAGCTCCAACAAAACCTGTCCAGGTAGAAGGCCACTTTGACAAACAGGAAGTGGACGATTCCAAGCAGATTTATAGAAGGGGGAACCGGACTGTACTAAGTGTGGTCGAGTATAGAGGGGTGTTTTGTGGGTTTTAAGGCTGATAATGATTATTAGTGAAACATTTAGAGTATATTCATTTGGATATTCATTTGCAGTAAAAGAAAGTATTCATAATCTTGGAGTTAAACTTACAAGAACACAAACTTTAACAGAAAACTTTGTTGATACGTTTTTGTTTTGTTTACAGTTGTTAAGTTAAAGGAGTTTTATTCGTGACGTATAACCAATCAAATCACTCCAGAAGACAGAGCGACCACAGGTAGATCAAGGTTCAGAGCCAAAGTAGCGCCTTTTTAAAATTGATTTATTACCGTAAATCGGTAAAAAACAAAATACTGATAATCAGTAAATCAGTCAGCCCAGAATTACTACAATTCTACAATGTATGTCTCTTTCCTTTGACTTGTTATTTGTACAATATACGATGTATATGATGGCGTTTTTTCATACCAAAGGCTATACTATGATGTTTTCTAAGAGACATACGATGCTACTCTGGTTGTTCTGGCTCTGGGCCGCTGCACTCCTCCTCTGTTGTTTTCTGGATTGTACTCAGCTGCATGCCTTCGTCCACCCGGCCTCCGTTGACTCGTCCCGCCTGCCGTCTCTGGAGCTGAAGCTGGACTGGAACAGACCAAAGTACAGTCCAATCACGATGCCAGCTGCCTCTCAAAAGGCTCCTTCATCTGGTGGAACTTCTTCTGAGGGGAAGCTGAGCTGGCCTGGCAGAACTTTGGAGATGTGTTCCAGTGGTTGGTGGATGTGTGGGGAGATAGAGAGGGACCTTTGAATTGTTCAGAAAGGAAAACAGGGAACCCATTGGTAGTTTTAGTTTAGGGTGCTACTGCGGTGTGTTTTTGGGCTTGAAGAGGTGAACAGGAAGAGTTTTTTTTTCGTATTGATTATCTTTTACTTTGTTCCTGGTTGGAATGCCCATCAATGTCAACATGAAGTTCACTTTTAGTTCTGTTTATTTATTTTTATTTTACTAACACCCATTTGCTTTTAACCCCCTCACATGTTGTGTTGTTGTAAACTTACTCTTTCAAATAAATACTCGTCTAACCCTCTGGAAACCAGC
The DNA here is from genome assembly GCF_022539595.1 of Amphiprion ocellaris. Taxonomy (NCBI): domain Eukaryota; kingdom Metazoa; phylum Chordata; class Actinopteri; family Pomacentridae; genus Amphiprion; species Amphiprion ocellaris. Next base: position 15,923,793 of record NC_072769.1, on the reverse strand, counting down.
GTTTGGACTGTTTTGCTGTTGCTCCTCACCTACTTCAGACAGCAGGGACAAAACAAGGTTTTGTGGACTAAAGGCTAAACTATGACGTTTTTAGAGCGACATGCTATACTATGACGTTTTTAGAGCGACATGCTATACTATGACGTTTTTTGAGCGACATGCTATACTATGACGTTTTTTGAGCGACATGCTATACTATGACATTTTTAGAGCGACATGCTATACTATGACGTTTTTTGAGCGACATGCTATACTATGACGTTTTTTGAGCCACATGCTACACTATGACGTTTTTTGAGCCACATGCTATACTATGACGTTTTTTGGACGACATGCTATACTATGACTTTTTTGAGCCACATGCTATACTATGACATTTTTTTTACACAGCACTTATGCAAAAAAAAGATTACCTTCAAATGCTCCACTGTCTTTAAGGACAGCTTTTCCAAGTAGATGGAAGAATTCTCGTCTGGGGCCTCCAAGGGTCTTCTGCATCCTCATTGGTGTCTTCATCGCTGGCAAAAGTGACATACAGCATGTCTGTGCTGTCAGCGAATCTACGCCCTGCTAAACTGTCAGAGGGCCAGTCGTCCACACATTCCCTCAGCTCATGTAGATTGGTTCTGTAGGCTGTTGTGACCACCCTCTCACTATGTGCCCATACTATTCCTATGATTTCTTCTTTGGTCAAAGTTCTCGCAGACCTTCAAAACAAAAATACTAAATATACATTTTGACAAACCTGATGCTGCTTTTAAAACATTCAACACATCTGAATTATATGCTATATGCCTATATGCTGAAATTCAGTGAGTGTGGAGGCTTTTGTATCACACAGAAATGTAAATATATGCCATCCAAGGAAAAAAAAATCCACATCACTGTTCACATAAACCTACTTTGACCAATGTTGAACTTCAAAATTAATAAAAAAATTAATTCTATCAAGTGCGTCTTTAATCATTCCTAGGCTTAATTCAATTTGCCAACAGGTATCCTGATTTGCACAAAACATATCAACCTGTTCTCATTTCCAGTGTGTCCTACATTACGTTATTTGGCCACATATGACAGCTTTACTTACCGATCTTAGTGACGTGGTGGTCGCGGCAAAACTTGAAGTACGTGAGGGCCCGGCCAGAGGTATCTGTGGTGTGGAAACCTGAACAAAGGGCCATATTTAAAAATGTCAGATGTGGTGGAAAAGCCCCTGTCCCTAACACAGGGTAGGTAGACTGGTTAATAGACTGGGCAAAAGTAATTATCCAGTTTTTAAGTAGTTAATTATTTACGAACCTATAAATACACTGTTTCGGTTAATATCTCTTTCTACATTGTGTCTCAAGTCACTACACTTAAATCACTTCAAATAACTACACTAAATGTTGGCTTATCAATAAATGAATCAATTTCAAGATGACTTAGGAAGTGATCAGGGTTGATTTTACAGATGGAAATAAAGATCTCTCATTAATCACTAAAGGTTTGCGTGTATAAAAACATACATATTACAACATATTAAATATATTTAATACCGACATATTTGAGATCTAACTATATGTAGCTTAACTCCTAGACTTGCGGCCTAAAGTGGAGGAATTTTAGACTTGTAAAGACCAGGTAAACCTTAGCTGGCAATCAAGCTAACGTTAGCTACTTGTAAATTACATTTTAACATATTAATCACAGCCCAGCATGGTCACTGTTGCTACTGGTACCCACTAAGCAGTGATTAAATGAGCTTACGTTTTTCAAACACAGCAACAGGAAATCTTTAATGTGAATCACATAACCTTTGCTTGCATCA